>NC_088979.1:50177806-50448996 GCF_963932015.1 Anas acuta | reverse complement strand
CCAGAGAAATTAGTAACGAGGCAGAGAAACAGTACACAGCTTTGGAATAAAGTTAGACAAGAATTTTAGTTGAGATATTATAGCTACTAAGGAAACAATCAATCAACCAAAAAGAGTTACCAGAGTTATGCTTTTGGAAAGTCAATAATACAATTTCAGTTTGATGACTTCAGTGACAGTTGTGAAGACTAGTTAAAAGACATAATGACTACATCTTGAAAAGAGACTCCTTAATGAAATGTATTGATAAATGATGCACTCAAGACAACATGTAGGTATCCTGTTCCTATAGGACATTGCAATATGAGGGGTCAGTATAATCATTTATTGTTCTGTTATCAAATTTCCTTCCACACAAATTTCTACAGTTATTCATTAAATGCCAATAGGGATCAACAAGCACAAAGTAACATTTATGGCCTTTTTAGGTACTTTTTCTTGTTCTATAATAAAGGTGGAGGGGTAAGAAAGAGCTTTATACCAAAACTTAATACACAAAATATATTTTAACATAAAGGGAGGAGGGAAGAATTTACACTAGCCGTGTCAAGTTTAAGAAACCAATGTTCTGTAGACCTTTTCTTGGATTGCTTGTAAGTAAGTAATCTCAAGTGGCTCTCTAAGGGTAGGGTGACTCACCTAAGAGCTTGAGTAGTTGAAGCTAAATGCCTAAATTTTGAATTGCTCAAATCATGAATCTTACTTTAAAGGTGACAAATTTGTAATGATAAAGTTTCTTCCTATATATCTGGATATTTAAGTATACAAGCACTTAACGTTTATCTCTATTACTTTTTGGCACTCATATAAATCTGAAAACTATTGGTGCAGAATATTTCCTGAGTACTGATTTATAGTCATGAACTTACCAAGTGCCTGTGTTGGGTGCACGAGGCTTGGTTTTGGGAGGGAGAGAAGGGAGAGGGTGCAAGGCTGGCCTCTGTGAGGAGAGGCCAGGGCTACCCTGTGTCAGACAAAGCTGGTTCCAGCTAGCTCTACTGCAGTGCACAGCTGAGCCTAGCAGACAAAAAGGAGGGTGAGTAGGCACTCCTGAGGTTCCAGAGCAGAGATTCTCCTGCAGCCTGTGGAGCAGACCATGTCAGAGCAGATATCCACACTGAAGCCTCTGGGAGACTCAGCACCAGAGCAGATAGATATTTCTTGAAGGAACTGTGGCCTGTAGAGATGCCATGCTGAACAAGTTTATCCTGAAAGACTGCAGCCATGGGAAAGTCTCATTCTGGAGCACAGAATAAGTGTGAGGAGGAATAAGCAGCAGAGATGAGCTGTTATGAGCTGTTAGGTGCTCACAGACCCCATTCCTTATCCTCCTTTTACTGCTTGGAGTGGGAAGCAGGGTGGGTAGATGACTTGGAAACAAGGGAGTGAAATTGATCCTGGGAAAAGTGATAAGCGGGGAGTGTTGCATTATTTATTTGTTTCTAACTACCCACATTTACTTTAATTGGAAATAAGTTATTTAAATTTTTGCCACGTCAATTCTTGTTGATGTGGATGTTAGGAACATGGTTTACAGGTGGACTCATTTATGTTATGCCAACATAACATTGGTTGGACTTGATTACATTTAGGGTCTTTTCCAGGTTAAACAATGTGATGATTCTATGATTTATTTTATTTTATTTTATTTTATTTTATTTTATTTTATTTTATTTTATTTTATTTTATTTTATTTTATTGTATTTTATTTTATTTTATTTATTTTTCCAATGACAGTAAATAGTAAGTTATATCCCTGTCTGTACTTCATCCGTCAAGCTTTTCCACCTTATTTTCTTCTCACATCATGTTGAGGATGAGTGAGTGGCTGGGTGGAAATTTGTACCTTAGCCAAGGTTAAACCACCACAGTGCTATATGCACAACCACACATGGATTTAAATGTGAATGGATTTAAGTAAAAAGTACGTATTCAGAAGTGTCAGACTATTCACACTTCACAGAAAACAGTCAGACACATCTTCCTAAAAAATTAGACTGTTTACATTTTTGTTAGTCTGGACTTATTTTCCAAATGGAACATGATATAATTCCAAATAGTTGTTCCAATTCTATCTTAGAAATCTGTATTTCAGCTTTTTGCTTTTTCTTTCCCATATGTAAGATATGTTATTGTAATGTAAGAAAGTGCAGTTTCCATATAATTAAAAAATTTTGATTTAGGACTTGTGTATAATATAGTTCTTTTAATCCATATGATGGATTAAAACCAGTTTTACGAATGTGTAAATTCTTTGAGGAGTTGTTCTTTTTGTTTTTCTTTTCCATTTTTTTTTCCACTGAATATTCTGAATCTGAAATAATATTGTTGTGGTTTGGGATGAAAATAAGAGGAATAGCATGGCATAGATGATGATGTGTCTGTGGAAACGAACTGTGATTGTGTGTGAGTATGCATGTCCATGTAAAAGAACAGAGAATTGCACATAATGTTTTCTGAATTGTCAATTTCAGCCAAAGGTGATAGAAAGAATAGTAAGTATATATCTCACTGATTGATTTTTCCTACTAAAATAGAAACTCCCACTAGAGAACTAGACTGTCATACTCTAGGTGATCCTGCTTAGCAGAGAGAGTGGACTTAGATGATCTCCAGAGGTCCCTTCTGTGATTCTGTAAATGAGGTTCCTGGATTAAATCTGAAATACTGGTGGGCCCATTGAAAATCACCACCCAATTATAATTCTGTAAAATAAATAATAAATTCAAGAAGCAAGATGCTTACCTTATTTGTTTCTGCTCACTCTTACTTTTTTGAAGAAGGAACAACAGCAACAATAAAATTACTTACAAAATCATTTCTAGTAAAAGCTCCAGCAAGTTCTGTATCTTATTAAAAACTTGCAAGTAATACCTGAGAAACTAATTAAAGCCTAAGGGATACAGAATTCACTTTGTATAAATATCCAATTATTAAAAGTGTTTTAAAAATATCTGAGTAATGCATCAGATTTCCATTGTAATTACAGAAGTTTCACAAAAACAACAAGCTAGCTAATATTTCTGTACTGTACATTTCATTCTAAGAATGCTGATCTCAGCTGAAAATATCTATATATCCTCCTTTCCATCTTTTGCATAAGAAAATTGGATATTAATCTCACATTCTACTTTTCTCCATGTCACTAATTTGAAATATAATACTACGAGAATCACAGGTTATAAAGCAGAAAAAAAATCATAAAGTTTTTACCTATTTTAGCTGGAAAAAAAAAAATGCACAAGCACTGAATCATAACTTTCTAGCAGGATTCAGAACCTGCAGAAATATCCAGCAATCACAAAGTCCAGATTTGTGCTTCCCAATAAAAAGAGAAATTTAAGAATTATGCTGCATTAATTTTTAAAAATGATTTTCTAAATACCATTAACATATTCGTTGTGAAAATGCTGTTCTTACTTACGTTTCATGTTCAATGGCCAGTGTATTAACTTAAGAGAAATAAAAAATAAACTTATGCAAGAGAGTAACTCACTAGTATTTTAGAACTTGTGTGGTTTCATACAATTTAAATATGCCTTACTAAAGAAAAATGCCATAAATGCCGGTTTTGTGATTGAAGTGGTTAATTGTATATGTTCTTGTACAGTATCATTGAAATAGAGACTTAGAGCTACTGTGGCTCCTGATTGGGCCCAACCCCAGGAACTCAAGGTAATGCAGTCTAAAACCTGTATTAAGTCAAGACATGGATAAAACATATATCATCCTCAGAAACTGATGGTAGCTATGGATCCAATCATACAGACATAGCTTTTAGACACATTCCTAACGCTATAGAAAATTTTACTGGCTTGAATATTACTCCTGATAACTGATAACTTTGATCAGACAAGTGATCAAAGTCTGAATATTTAACATGTATCTTAGTGATATTTCACAAACTGCAAGCTGAAAGAAGTTGGTAGATAGAAAAATATGAGAAATGTAACACCAGTCCTTTGAAATCCAGCATATTTTATTGATTATATTCTGAATTTTATCCTAGGATTAAACCAAAGAGCATTGAAAGAAAAATCTCTCTCCATGGATTTTACTGATCTGGTGTCAAAAAGGAAATATGATGAGCACTCGAGATGTAGTATATATTAATTATATATATATATATATATATATATATATATAGGTTTTTTTTTTTTTTCTGTAGTGAAAAGGGACAACTAAGTATATTTTAATGGCAAGAGTTAGTTTTAAACTTTTTTTTTTTTTTTTAACCTTTTGGTTTTTTTTTCCTTCATTATTTGCAGACTTTTTATTATGGAGTTCTGGGATCAGCTATCAAATTCTGGAATAATCAACATAGTCAGGATTAATGTAGCTTCTTTCCCCACAGACCTTTTGTTCAGATCAATTCACTATGCTCATGATGCAGTAAAAGTCTTAACTTTATGTACAAAGATAATGGACCAGATAGAAAAAGACAATCTCAAAACTGTCTACACTATTTGGTGGGCTGGAACACATAAACTAACAGTCTTACAACCAACACGAGATTTTCTACATAAAATAGTATAAGAAAACATCTCCGACATGCAGACCACAATTTTCCCTCAAGTTTTCCCTTTACGACCTTTTGACCACAAACTTGCACTCCTGAAACAGTAGGATCTGTAGGGCTTACCAAGAGTTATTAGGTAGTTCCAAAGTTGATTTGCCCCTAACTTACATTAAATCCTGCTCACATGAGTTTGAACATGTCTACTGAAAATAATCTCTACAAGGTGGCAGCATAATGTAGTCTCTGGTTTTTGGTTATCAGTAGACATAAAGAGCAACTCAGGGACTCTCATTTTAGGTGTTCCCTGTTTGTCTCACACTAGAATTAGTATTAAGTATTCCATGACCACAGATTTTTCCAATGGATTTAAAGGGCTCCCTGGAATTTGCATTCTCTGAATTACCCTGAAATGTCAAAGAAGCTGCAGGTAGGAGTAACATTCTGTCTAAACTTTCAAGCAAATGTTTCTAAATAATATTAGTAGTTCAAATAATACAACACATACAGTGGAAATACATGGACAGTGACAATGTTTGTGGACAACACCTTATCTGAACTAAAAATAGTGAGTCTCTGTAATGCAGCAGCTTATATTAGAAATTCTTACAGTCACAATGAAAAAATAGATACTTTTTGGTAGCAGCTCATGCATCAGGGTTTTAGTATATCATCGCTAGATCTGATGTAAGTGAAATGTTTCACATGAATCCAATTTTCAGATGACTCTGGTATTTCCACATGCACTTAAAAAGGAGAAATGGGAATTAAAATTTCATAATACATTTATCAAGGTCTTACTGAATACCTTATTTTTCTTTAAAATAAAATCTTTTAGGAGAGCAGAGAATTAAGTTTTTGTTCCACTGAGTAGACTTGGTAATCTTCTCCTTAATATTCTATATCTCCATTTCTAAAAAAAATTATAAATATAATAATAAAGTAGTATACTTTATTAAAGTATAATAAATAATAAAGTTTATATTTATATTTATATTATTTATAACATTATTAAGTTATTTAATCTCTTGCTGTCTTCTTGCAAGTTTTGGTGATATATTTGATACACAGAGGACCTTATTTTTTATCATGAGATTCTTCCTGATCTGCTGTGAAATTCAGACATACAGGATGAATCGAAGTAATAAGCTATGAAAAGACCTAATTGGAAATAAAGTATTATTTCTCACGTAGAATTGTGATGGATAAAGATCTTATCAGATACTTGCAATCAATTGCAAATTATGTGATAGAAATAATATTTTATCATATTACTTTTAAGTATACTTGATCTTTTCTGTCTACAAAATATATTTTTAAAGAGAAAAATCCCTTGAGCCCTATTCCAAGAATATTGACCTGGAATTTGCAGTGGATAAGACTGTGAACAGCAGGGGAGGAGGACATCCATACTTGGAAGTTATAGAAACTGTATAACTCTGCAAACGCTTGTCTGTCTGAACCTTGTGCCTGATCACTGTCTGTCCAATCTTATACGTTCCTATTAAATTTTCTGTTAAGTCTCTGTCTGTGTAACATACTCTTATGTGATGCAAGGACTGTGTGCTAGATACTGGTGCAACCTGAATGTTGGTGAGTGAAACTCAGTGCCAGATCCTGGAGTCAGGGTGGGGAGCAGGCACTGTGGCCTGTAGTACCAACTACTGGAGCAAGTGTGATAGCTTCAGTATCAGTTACTGGTGGGAACTCTGCATGTGTGAGTGGAATGGGTGACATTTCCTGGAGTCAGATCAGGAGCATCAGCTACTGGGGCAAGAGGGGCATTCTACTCCCAGCCAGAGGGGTGGGTGTGGTGTGAGTTCCCAAACCAGCTAATGGAGGGGTCTGGCACGTGTGAGGTGAGTTTGGGGTTCTGCATTGGTGGCTGGAACAGGGAATTGCATGCCCAGTGCCAGCAGCTGGGAAGGGGATGAATCTCTGTATCTTCCCCAAACCTGATATGCATGGGGGGTACATGTGTATTTTCAGGTTTTATGCTGCTTAAGCTGTATTAGAATTTTTAAAAAATCTGTTTCTTCATGACTGATGGCTGTTGCAGAACTATCTGAATTCCAAACAGGAAGACAAACACATTCTCTGGCATCACTGCCTATGCTACATAATTCACAAATTAATCTTCTTATTGTCAAAAATTTATTTTAGAGGTTAACTTGACAAAGATTTCAGGCCATCAACTCTTTGGGTTATGTTACATTTTTGCCTAGATGCAATGAAAGTACCTTAGTCTTTAAATGAATACCTTCAAGAATACAATTGAAGTATCTCTGTTTCTGATATTTCTAGGATTTTCATTCTTTTCCCTTCCCCTCTCATCTGTTCCCTGTGAAAACTCACAGCTAAAATCCCAGGCTTCCTGAAAGGCATGCACTTTCTTTCTCAAGCTTTTCAATTTTGGAGCAATAATAAGTTACTGTGACAGTTTTAATAGTAATATAATAAAGAGAAGAGCATTTGCACCACCTCCACTGTCTCTGCTGATCTCTTCCTCCCTCAACAGCTTAGTGATGAAGACATTATTTTTTTTTTCCTATTTTCTGCCATTCTGGTTGTTTAGAAGGGTGTATATTGCTTGATATTACTGCCCCAGCAGTTGGAAGTCTTTATATTAACTAGCTGAGACATAAATACTCAAATTATGAGCAAGTCTTACTGGAGCACCAAGACCCATGAGACTAAAGTCTCTTAAGTTCCCTCCTAGGGAACCAGAAGGGTGATTAAAACTTTTGAAGAACAAAGATGCTATATGAATTCAAAACCGGAATGTGAAAAACATAATATGTATGCAGACTATCTGCACACAATATAGGAAAAAACGTGTTTAACTGCAACAAGAAATTGAAATGGAGGTAGAATGATGTGTCTTGTTGTGTAACATTGTCCTGGTTTCAGTTAGGACAGAGTTAATTTTCTTCCTAGTAGCTGGTAAAATGCTATGTTTTGGCTTAGGATGAGAAGAGCGCTGATAAAATGCTGATGTTTTAATTATTGTAGAGTAGTGCTTACACCAAGCCAAGGATGTTTCAGCTTCTTGCTCTGTCCTGCCAGCGGGCAGACGGGGTGCAACAGGAGCCGGGAGAGGACAGACGCTGGACAGCTGACCCAAACTAGCCAAAGGGGTATTCCATACCATCTGATGTCATGCTGAACAATATATAGGGGTGGCTAGCCAAGGGAGGGGGGCCGGACTGCTCGGGGTTAGGCCAGTCAGTAGGTGGTGAGCAATTGCATTGTGCATCATTTGTTTTGTACACATTAGTAGTAGTATTACTATCATCATTATTGTTATTATCATTATTGTTATTATTATTTTCCTGTCTTAACAAACTGTCGTTATCTCAACTCACGGGCTTCACTTTCCCATTTCTCTCACCCATCCCAGAGAGGGAGGGGGGAGGGTGAGCGAGGGTGTGGTGTTTAGCTGCTGGCCAAGTTAAACCACGACAGACATTAACAACATTTTGCTAGTATGGACCATATTAGAGGACCATAATTAGAGGAAACTCTTAGGCCGCGGAGTCTTGCAAGGTTAACTGTACTTATCTCAGTACTACCACATAATTCAGGGATTGCTAAGGTTTTTAAGTTAAAAAAAAAAAAAAAAAAAGTAATATCTTTTATGTTGTTTGTCATAGTATGTAAAATGATATAACTTCAAATAAATAATAGTGCAATTATTTTCTAAAAAAAGAATACTTCTGGTCCACAGGATGTATTTATATTTGAATTTTATTTAAATTTCAGTGACAAATAAGAGTGTATTTTGCAGTGCCAATTAGTCTTAATATAAGAACAGGTTTTGGCTCCTATTCCCAAGGCTAGTTTAGACTTAACATACAAAGAATGTAAAACATTTGAAAGAAGACACCTGTCTGTACCAAGAGAGCTAGAGCATAAAGTAGCTTTGTTTTTGCCAATGCAATCAACTTGGGTGCATTCCCTGCTGCAGGCAACCTATCTGACAACATATTAATTTCAAAATATAATGCACAAAATTAATTGAGAAAAAAATCACTCTCTGAAAGGGATTCAGCCATGAATCTTATCATTTCAGCTGGATGGTTTGGATGCATAGTCATGAGTAGTCCTACTATCAACATTTTCATAGTTATATAGAATGACTGGAAAAAAAAAAATATATATATATATTAAATATATATATATATATATATATATATATATATATATATATATATATTTTTTTTTTTTTTTCCCAGATTTTTTTTTCCATTCCCTTCTGATTTTTTGACAACTCAAACTGAAAACATGTTGTGCCTCCTTCTGTAGCTGGTGTTCAGTGGGTACTGTGTCAAGATGCAGGGCAGCTGTGAGAGGTTGTGCAATTGCTGTGAGGGGAGTGGAAAGGAGCAGGAGCAGCTGTCACTGCAGCACTTGTATCTTGCCAGGAATTCAGAGCAAACACTACAAAACAATGTTAAGGATTGTTCTTTTGTTCTGTTTTCGAATAACATAAAAATTATTTATCCACAGAGTTTACTCTCCAAAATACCACAAAGAGTGGTTAACCTTAGGAATTTTGTTTTAGCTTTAGGTGCCCCAAGCAACATTAAGCTGGAAATTTTAAGAAAGCTTCTGAACAGAGCAGAGAGAATTTGTAATAGCTTTCCAGACTGAATAATCTCCAGTGGATTAAATTGCATGTTTCTTGTTATGTATTTCAGTAGAAGGAAGAAAGAAACAAAACAGGATATATTATTGTTTTATTGTTCACTTTGCTTTTTTGTTAAGTAATCTTTACTATTCAAGAAATACAAAATGCAGAAAAACCTAGTAACAGTTATTATTGTTATATATACTATGTATTTATTATTGTGAAAGAATGTTTATCAAGTATTTTAAGTGGATTTTGGTCTTGGAATTTAGGCAATTGGAAGCACACACTTCAGGCTAATGTATTAAGGATAGTTCTCCTGGATATATCATCAATATGTTTTTAACACACAAAAAAATGAATGATGTCTTTAGTGGAAACAAAAATCTGTGGCTTTCATAATCACATGCAGTTGGCTATTAAGTAGGAATTTTAAAGACTTCAATTGCATCAGTCCTTAAGTTCAAAGTATATACTGTAATTAGATGAGAAGTCTCTTTATAGTATTTATGACATTTATACTTTCATTCATATTTTAATCTTAGGAGAAAAATACATCTAATTTACTAAACATTACACTTTGGGAATATATAGGAAAATATATGTTATATTTAACATATATTCTTGTCAGATGAGAAGAAAAAAATTTTTTTTTGAAAAAAAAAAAAAAAATCTGCTCAATAATTTTAAAGAACTGCTGATAAAAGGAGGTAGCTTCCTTAAAGGAATAGTTTTGATGGTCTTATGGTAGATATGAATGCTAAAAATACAGTATCAGTTTTTGACTATTCCTAATTAATTCACACTTCGGTAGATAATATCCTAAATATCTGAATGTATGATGGGAATAAGTAGATTTTTTTCCTTATTTTGTTTTATATTGGTAGCTATATTTCTATGGAAAATTTCTGAAGAGTGTAGATGCTTCAAAAACAAAGAAGCAGTAAAACCCTTGATTTAATAACCTTATATTTTTTTCCTCTACTGTCAGCTTTCTATTGTCTCCAGATATTTTATTTATTTATTTTATTTTAAATAATAAATGCTTTACATAAAAAGGATGAATTTTGGAGCTGAAATCATAGGGGAAGCTTATTTGATATATCAGATCTTTAGAAACTAAGAATTGTTATAAAGGCTAAAATTCAAGGTCAAGTAATATGCTCATCAGCTGTTCGAGTATGTATTTGCATAATCTTTGAAGTGATTTGTTTTTAAGACTAAGAGGAACATTTAGCAAAAAGAAGTTGAAACTCAGCAGAACCTCTTGCAGTATTCTGTGACAAAAATATGCAAGTCTAATCAAACTAGTCACATCACATGATAGTAGACTAGAATGTATCATCAAGAAAGGTGAAAATATGATTCAGAAACAGTGATTTAGCAGCAATGAACACATGGCTTTTCATGGATAGTTCTGCAGTTTATTATTGATAAATCGTTGCTCATATTCATTCTGTGGCTAAAGACTGATAAGATTCTACAAAGAATTATCAAAATCAGAAGAGAAGACATTGCAGTTGTGAACATAAAGGGGTGTTCAAAGCTGGGCTCAGAGATAAGAAGCAGAGGGCAGCTACTCAGAAACACAAATCTTGAAAATAAACAAGGATTTAATTGTTCATGCGCAAATCCTTAGTGTTTAGGTTTCTAATGTCTAATGTAAACTCTTAAGTGGATTTCTAAGCAGGACATAGAATGATACGGGACAGTAAGCGATAAGTTGAGTTCATTACAACAGAAACCAATTCACTGGAGTTTAGAAATGAAAGTGTATTCTCAGTTTGTTAGTGTGGTGATTCCAAAATCTTCTCATCTGTATTCACATATTAATGTGAATAGAGGTTGGTAAATATTGCCTTAGTGCTTGTTTGTCCTTTTCCTACTTTCCCTCTTTTCTCCCCCTCTCTTCTTCCCTTTCTTCTCTTTCCACAGTAATATTTTCTTATATTTTTTGTAATATTGGTGAGATGTTCAAAAGGTCATAGTAACCTAGGTTTGTTCTAGGTTGAGCTGTCGGTTTCACTAGCACCATTTGATTGTGAATCTCTGAATTAAACACATCTAACTGTGAAGCCATCTATTGATGATGCCCAGTTGAAGAGTAAAGTCCCTTTAGGTCTTCGTTCTGACAAACAGAAACAATTAGAAGAATGATTCTTAGTTTTAAGGACCTAGAACATTTTTAGAACTCCTAGAACTCCCCCAGGGTTCCTCCACCCTGTCAACAGCCCAGAGCTTCATTTCAGATTCCAGAGCCATCAGTCCTTTCCCTAGCAAAGACACAGCAGAGCTGGTTCCCAGCTTCCCACAGCCCTGCACTGCCTGGCCTTGAGACTTGCTGAGCCCATGTTGTCACCAAATTGTATGGAATGAATCTGCATTGAAAAACGTAACAGTTTTTTTTTTGTTTGTTTGTTTTTGTTTGTTTGTTTTTGTTTTTGTTTTTGTTTTTCAGGATGCACCTGCTGCTTTGTCTAATAGCATCTCTTGTTCTTTAATGGTTCAGAGTTACCAGTTGGTCAAGATATATCTTTCTTAACTCTGGAATTTATCACTGTCTTTCATTTCATAGAGATAGTTTTACAGACTTTTCTTCTTTCTGATATTTTTGAATGGCAATTTTGCTTTGCAAGTGTTATAATTGAGCATATAACAAAATATAAATCTTAAAAAAAAATAAAAATATTGGAAATATATTCCAAACAGTTTAATTTTACACATTACTTCTTCCCTTACCAAGTTTTACCACTGACTGTATTCTATTTCTAAGCATGTATATGTTACTTTTATTTAGTAAGAACTTTTCAAAGGATGTCCCCCTTCTGAGATCATAGCATTTGACTATTAAAGAAATTATGGTAAGGATGTTACCTTAACTGACCAATGTTTTAATCTCCAAGTTATAATTAATTTGACAAAATCCTGAAATATAAATGAAAAATCAGGAATAATCCTTAAACAGGTCAGAGAAATGTCCCTGTATTAGCTATAAGTGTCACACCAATTTAATAACTCAGATTACATAAGAAGACTCTCACCTTGAATTCCCATAAATTTTGTTAAATGAAATCCAGTTTGAGGTGTATTTAAAACATATTGAAGTCTTTTTAGTTCTGATGTAACACCCACTGATTTCATTTAATTGGAATGTTCCCTTCAACAGTTTCAAATAATGTTTGAAGTTCAGCATTCAGAATGTGCTGATAAAACTTTTAACCTCATATGAATTACAAAGATATTGATAAATGAATCAGTTTTGCCTGTTATTCTTTACGTGCTAAAACCTAGGGTAATTTGTTTAAAACAAATCTGTATTTTGAGAATGACAGTTTTCTGAACTGAACCTAAAAACTCCAGGTAGGATATATAAATCCATAGCCTTGCAAACTCTCCACTGTCCACTTATGCATATCTATTCCATTCTGTCATAGCTAACGCAAGTACAAAAAAGCTGTCCATAAGATTTTGCTATTTATTATGTAGTTGCGAGCTTAATTTTTCATGTCTAAACAAAAACTGTAAAAAATAGTTCTAAAAGACTTGGGAGC
This sequence comes from Anas acuta, assembly GCF_963932015.1. Taxonomy (NCBI): domain Eukaryota; kingdom Metazoa; phylum Chordata; class Aves; order Anseriformes; family Anatidae; genus Anas; species Anas acuta. The sequence goes on along the minus strand of NC_088979.1, from coordinate 50,436,299 downwards.
TCATTTTTTTTTCTTTTGCTTGTTGTTGTTGTTGTTATTTAATAGCTGCATACTTTGTTAATTGGAGAAGGAAGACAGTAAAAGTAAATCCACAATGGAATATGGATGTACAAGATATATTACATTTTGACTCAGGTAAGTTAGGCTGTTAATGAAATAGTATTATGTGTTTTCAATTTCAGTGAAGAAATATATATACATATATAGTTCATTGTTCATTTCATTTTGAAACTAAATTTAATTGGAGAGCTAAAACAAAAATCAGTCACAGTCATGCAGTTCTTTCAGCTAACTAGCACATATTTAGTTCTTTTTTATTACTTTCTGAAGATTTCTTTGCCATTTTTTGCTACTAGTGAATATTATCTCCCTTCTCTATAATCCTTCTTTTGTGTCAATAAACTGATGATCAGAATCAAATGCAATACTATAGATACTGAACATTTCTCTACATTTTAACTGCACTGAGTTCGGTGATGTTCCTTGCAGTATAACATCTTATATGAATATCACAATGAACTATTTCATACTTCCAGACAAGTTATCAAAATGGCTAACAAAATTATACCTAAAATTGTAGCACTTCATCACATACCTTCTAGTTACTTTTCTTCTAAGATATATATATTTTTTTTTTCTGTATTCAGATTTTGTTTTGTAATAGCAAAAATTAATATTTTTTGAGAAGTACTGCAGTACAAACTACATAAACGGAGATACTTTCTTATCAGAATATCTCAGTATCCGTAATAGCAGAAGCAGTAGAAAAAAATGAATTGTTACTATTTTATGGACATGCTAGCTTATTTTATAGTTTAAGAGTAAACAATGTAGCTTAATATCCAGGTTTTCTTACAATTGAAAAACTGGATAAACACAGTCTCAAGCTAAATGAAAATTAAGCTCAATTAGAATGATAGGTGTGGAATGAGCATAGAAGAGATTGCTGAGAAAACTATAGTAGAGGCCTATTATTCATATCTTGCACTGAGAATAAAAACACTTGGAATGGAATGTATGAACAAATAGAATGAATTCAAGAGTGGGAATAAAACAAACTTTAAATAATTTTGAAATATGAAATAGTCAGACAGTCCAAAAATATCAATTATTACTTTGTGAAGTAACAAGGAGAAAATGTCTGTATGGGTTGCTATAAATCCTGCACACTAGAATACAGGGAGTCAAAGTATGCTAGTAACTGGACTATTTATCTTGGATTATTTATAGCTTTCAAAAAAATTACCAGTTTCTAAGAAATGGAAGTCATACAGAGTTCTTACCATTGTTTGATGGAAGAGTTTCAGCCTAAGAGAATTTCAGCTGAAGATACGAAGATATGCCACTAAAATTAACTAACTGGAAGAAAACTTCAGTGACTTCAGTTCCTCCACCCCCCCTACCCCCCAACCCTACCCCCCGATGTTTTGAAATACATCAGATATCCTTTATTCTTTCTAGAATGTATTTATGTAAGCAATTCACCTAAAACAAATTAAGTAACAAGAGAATTCCAGTCTTTCCTGAAGAGTATTCCCCTCAGGCAAGCAAGCAATTGCAGAACTACCCTGTCACAACATATCGTTGTAGAACAGATGATTTACCCTACCTAATAACCAAATGGAGAGAAATTGCCACAAAACTGTTTTCTCATTTCATTTTTTCTCTAACTGATCTAAAAGGTTTGATAAAACACGAGAGACAAGGAGACATGAAAATAAGGTTTCACTAGGGGTTTAACCACTTCACAGAGGAATTAATTAGAACACCCAAGAGGTTTGTGTCACATATCTCTTAATGATTCCAAAGAAGAAGTTAATTTTAATTTGCCATCCTCAGAGTACAGCAGGATTCAGAAGAGGGTAAAGTGATGTGTTACTGCATTTTTTTGGGGGTCCACATAAGTAGCCAGATCCCTGTGACACTCTCACCTTCTTCCCACACCTTTGCTGGCCCCTGGGTTAGAACCATCTGTGACCTCCCTCCTTTGGTCTTCTTTAATAATTGTGATGGTACTGTTTCCCCCTGAGAGGTGAAAAACACAGCCAATCCCTCCACCCCAGTTATCTTCAGAGGAGGAGGAAGAACAAATATCCCTGCCTCACTGATCTGGTTCCCCACCAGTAGCACTTAAGCTCATTGTCTAAACCATCTTTCTCTTGCCTCAGTTTCCACCAAAACCTGATATGCAAAGACATAACCTCACATTCAGTTCTCTTACCTAAGGACTCTCAGCCCTACTTTCCTATTCTTCTTATGTTTTGCACCTAAACATTATACCACATCTTGTCCACACAAGCTTATACTTTGGAATTTAGGACTTGGCAAACAACTTGGGAAAAAGCTATTGTGAGTTCACCTCCTCACTGTGCCAATCCCTTCATCAGGCAGAGGTTCTGTTGCAATTTCAAATCCTTGGGCCTAACACACATCAGTTCCCACATGACAGACACCTATGACTAATATAAGTGGTACCCTCCTTCTGGCAGCGTATAAAAATGATGCTAAAAAGATTCAAGACCAAGGAAGAAGAAACCTTCAGGACAAACACTGTATTGTTTTCAGTGAAAAGCTTAGCATGCTGGTGACTCAATGTAGAAATACATAGGAAAGATTAATATAGCACCACAGACACAAGTTGGTACTACGAGGTTTGCATATAGCAGTTTTAATTATGTGATTATCATGGATGATTAATTAATAGTGAGATAAAATTAAAATTATTATATGGTTTCACATATTGTTTTTCTGTTTTAATTATAATGAACTATAACATACACAACTGCATAAAGAATAACTTTTTGTTTGCTAGAAGCTAACTCCCATTATCTTCATTATTCTTCATTCATATCATCATTCATTTGGAATCAGTTGTAGTTTTGGGAGAAAAGTTAAAGAGTCTGCCTTCCCTTCACCTGTGATCCTCAACAGCTTAAAAAAAAAAATAAAAATCAGTATTATCTTTACATGAGTTACAAAATAATTTGCTCTTTATACTTAGGGAAAAAAAAAAAAAAGCAAAAACACAGCATACTAAACTCCTTACCCAAAAATGAATCAAACCAGCTTACCAAAGCTCTGAAGCTAGCAATAATAACTGCTTGTAACTCCACTTTTCTCCACTATTTCTCCACTTTTACAGTACATAATACTTGCTGTTGAACAAGCAAAAAATATTAGAACTTCTTTTTTACCAACATATATAAGATATACAAAATCTGTGCAGTTTCAGGTTGGTAAAGCAGAAAATAGACTGCTCCTGCAAATTGGAATTTTGTACTCCTGCTGATACTGCAAGTTTCCTTCCCTCTGCAGCTCTGCTGAATATTTTAACATCTTTTATGGTATAGATTAAGTAACTACTGATTGTGTAGAAATGTTGCAGGTTTTAAATGCTTAATTGCAGTCTTCAGTACTAAAACTGATTCACTGCCATTGAACAGTGAACCTAAGACAAATGTGAAACATAATAAAAGCAAAAGGTCTGCTAACTTTAAGACTAGTATAGGAAAAATCCTGACCTCTTCATCGTCATAAATAACTGTGTGTAGACAATGCATTTCTGATTTGCATACATTTGTATAAAGAAATATTTCTTAGGGTGGAAAATCTTAACATGAGATTTTCTAACTCATTGTTTTAATATATAATGAATTATACATAATAATGCTTATATTTGGACATTCATGTCTCCAAATGAAGCCCCAAATCTTCATGTTTGCACAGTAGTTCATTGACCTGTCGGTAATTAGTCATTTACTTCTTTCTTAGTTACTTAGCTGCTAATTACTTTAAAAGATGGGCACAAAGGGCCTTAGATTTCTTTGTATATTTATTTGTTTATTTATTTTTATTTACATTTTAAAGTATTAGTGTTGTTTCTGCCACATATAATTTAATCATCAGTGACAGAATAGTTATTAATGAAACACGGCTTTTAATTTAATGTAGAGTCTTCTGCATTAAAAGACTGCAGATTTGTGGAACGGAATCTTTACTTTGAGATGTCTGGGTAGCAGCCTATAAAAAATTGAGATTTGGATGATATTCTTAAGTAAAAAGGATTGTGCCTGAGTTGTATCTTGCAACATATGAAGTCATTGAAAGAGAAAAGTGATGGCCTAGTTGTTATAAAACATTAACGTTCTGATTTAGAAGTCATTCACATCCATTTTGCACTGCAAAAAATTACTATGTGCAGTACTGAGTAAAATGAAATCAAAGCCACTTATCTTTAATTTAAAGGAAGAGGTATTGGGGATGGAAGGATTTATTTATTTATTTATTTATTTTGAAAAAGCATTTCTGAGACAGCTTGTCATCTTATGAGAATACAATCGTAACTTGAATGAAGAAAGAAAATAACCCCAGTGAAATGTTAGTTTTTGAAATAACAAAGGTTTTACCTTTCTTTCCTTCTTTCTTTCTTTTTAATAACAAACACACACAAAAAAAAGAAACAAAACAAAACAAAAAAATAACAACCATAGTTAGAACCTAGAGTCAGCTCTGATTACAATATTATTTTGTAGCAATGAGCTGGGAAAAATTACCAGACTGTTTTTATTTTTATTTTTATTTATTTATTTATTTATTTATATAAATAAAAATTTAAAAGGTTATTTGGATGGTCAATATTACTGAAACAGAAAAAAAGAAAAAATCTTTAAGGCATCTAGAGAAATACTCTTGCTGTATTTCTACCTCTTCCTCTACTTTCTTTTCTATTCCGCTTCTTCTGATATGTGTCCAGTCAACATCTTGCTTGTATCATCATTCTCTCTGTATTGTGGCAAGACAAGGTTCAGAATAATTTTGAAGACAAGTGTCATTAAAATTATAAAAAAATAAAAATAAAAACAAACACACAAATAAAAACACCTATGAAAGCAAAGTATAAATAGATCCAAAATAAAATTATAGATGTAACAATATGCAACTGGAGTGTACCAAAGGTAGCTGAAACTAACTTCTACGTATGCTTTTCTCTGACCAATTCCATCTCTACAACTCCCATCTTTACAACTGTTCACCCTGTCCAATTTTTACCACCCTGCAAGTTCTTGGTCTTTTTCTCCCACTCTTCCCTCCCACTGTTTTCTTTCCTTTATGCTCACTCCCTGGTCTGGGCCCTGGAAGACTGAACCTGACAGCGGGCTGCTGCCGATGCCCCCAGCCTGGGGGTGGGAGCATGTACTGCACTTGTGCTGGTCTGGGGCAGTGCAGAACAGTGCTAGAAGACAAGCTGCTCTCCTTCATCTGCCCAGCTTTGTATTCATAACAAAAGAATATTTATCTGTTGATGAAGGATTTTTTGGGATGACAGTAATTAGGAAGAAAATACAAAGGAAAAGGTTCAAATGATCAATGTGACACCTGATAGCTGCCAGAAATACTTGTTTCTTAAAGGTATTAGCTTTAACCATACGTAATGATATTACTGCTAGCAAAACCCAAACATCTCTGCAAAAAGTTGGCGTCAGTGTTATGGCTGCTTTCTGGCAAGGGAGAGTAACGTGAGGTCTGCACTCCCTCAGTAGAAGTTGGAGGGTAGGGGTATTTTACTGAGGAAGAAAGATTGAGGCTTGCTCCATATTTCATTGGAAATTTGGGGGGTGGGGGAGGTATTCTGTTGAGGAAAAAGAATGAGGTGTTATTTACCTATTTTGACACATACAGAAAGAAACTAAAACTAATAAATGTCTATAACTAGTTCTTAAAATGGGCTGAAAAAGAATTGTCTTTTTCTCTGAAAGAAGACTTTCTAGACAAAATACATCAGTTTTAATCTCAGGTACCCACCTAATACTTAAAACACACAAGATTAAAACTGATGTATTTTGAAATCAAGAAATCAAGTGGACCAAAAAGAGGAACTATTCAACTATAAGAATGCTAAAAGAGGAGTTTCTCAATGATAAGTTTGTAGATTTACTTAATGTCACATTTCTATTAACTAATTTGGTGTTAAAAATAGTCATTTCCTGATCACAAAGTGTGGAGAAGACCACTGTTATGTAAGATAGCTAGTCTTTCAATACTTAAAGTAGGTTTACATGAAAGATGAAGAGAGACCTTTTATGAGGGCCTTTGTTAATGGTTTTAAATAAAAAGAGTATGGATTTAGATTAGACGTAAGGAAGAAATTATATATTATGAGAGTGGTGAGACACTGGAATGAGATGCCCAGAGAGGCAGTTGGATGCCCCATTCCTGGAAGCATTGTAGGCCAGCTTGTGGCTTTGAGAAACCTAATCTAGCCGAAGGTATCCTTGCCCATGGTGGGGAAGGAGTTGGGACTAGAGGATCTTTAAGGGGCCTTTTCCAGCCTATGTCATTCTATGATTTTATGACTTTTTCTCCTATTTTTAAAGAGAAAAATTGTCCTTGGAGACTGGACTCATATATGGAGTCAAACAAACTGAATTTTCAAAAGATTAGTAAAAGTTTATGAATTAGGAAAGAAGGAAGAGAGGGAGGGAAGGAGGGAAGAAGACACACTGTTCCCAAGTGGAATGTTATTTATTTGAAAATAACAATGAATAAATTAAATTAATTATTTGCTCATTGAAAACATTGAAAACATTTTTAGAGTAATATGTGCAATTGTCAATATGTCAATATGTCAATTCCTGCAAAAGTTTGGAATATTGATTACTATATAACCTTAATTTATAATATATAAATATATGGTTTTGATCTGCTATTTGCAGAAAATATTAATTTTAATAGATGCAAGGAGATACTAATGCGTTTAGGAGAAATAAAAGTATTATGAAAGACTAAAAATAGTGTTCTTTTTTAACTGAGTAAACTGATGTATGGAAAGCTTTTGGAAAGTCTAGAAAGTTTTATTCATTTATTTTTAGTTAATGAAGAGCTTTTTAAGTTAAAAAGAAAATATGTCTTAAAAGGAAAAAAAAAAATGAAAAGAAAAAAAAAAGAGGATATATTATGTCCATTAATAAATTAAGCTGAAAATTATATATCTCTAAACAGAAGAATTATGCCCTAGAGAAATTTCAGTGAGTAGTTGTGTTTTAAAATACACTTCAGTAAATTCACAAAAATTTTGTAATATGGGCATAATTAGAACATTTTGCTTACTTTTTTTCCACATCTGAGTTCTCATACAGCTTGTCTAGTTTCTTTCTCTTTCCTCTTTCCACCAACACTGTTGAGATGTAAGAAATACTACATTTGACATGAAAAATTTCCAAGGCAGGGAGAGTTAGTTATCTTGGCAAGGCCAAGCTGAGGCAAGCTAAAACTGAAATTTAAATACAAATATTTAAATCACAAGTTCATAATAATTAAATAAAACGTAACTGAGTTTTCAGTATGTTGTGGCTTACCTATTATTTTAATGCTTGGCCTTTACTATTTGGCTTATTTAAATTAAATGCTGTTGTGGACAGATTAGCTTTTGTCTAATAGAAGCTACTTATCCACTGTGTCTTCCTGCAACAAACTAATTTTCAAAAGTATTCTAAGAGATAAAACAGCCATAAAACATTCAAAGTTGTTGCCAAGTTGAGTGCATAAAAATAAAACGAATGAAAGTACACAAGGGGAAGGTAACTGATATTTTAATATTTAAAGTATGCTTTTAAATAACTTTTCAAACTTAATTTCTTTTTTTTTTTTTTTTTCTTTTTTTTTTCTTTTTTTTTTTTTTTCAGCAAATTTTAAACAAGTACCCTTACTCTTTCCTCCGTGTAGTTCTTTTTCAACACAGCCTCTAACTGTCCTTGACACTCTCTATAAATTTAAATTGCAGACAGCATTGCTCCACATAGTCAAAAACTACTTAATTCTTTAGGCAGAGGTACATAATATTTTTACAAAGTCCTTCACACAATGGGAGGGAAATAAAAATAGGGATGGTAGGAAAGTTTTTAAAGGTAGAAAAGAGGCATTAGCTATTAAGAGAAATGACACAGAGAAAATCTCATGATTAATTTGGTAGGCTTAAATATGTATATTTATATTTGTACATAATTTTGGCTAGTGTAATATTCCAAAATTCTCTGGCTTCAATCTTGACTAGATTCTGGTGGGCACTCTAAATAAAATTGATATCAAACAGTATACTGATGCTTGAGAGAACTGAGAGTTGTGACCTTTTATTCATGACTAGTACAGAAGAGTACACATGCCTTTCATCTTCTATGGCCTTTTACTAAGTTATCTTTTCTTTTTTTTTTAAGTTTCCTATTTAAATATTATATAAAGAATTATGATTGCTATATGATAAGCAAGTATGCATGCACGATACTGTTGCTAAGTGAATACGAAGTTTTTATTTCATATTGTATCATTCTTGCACTTAAATTCACATATACTATATGATTGTGTGTATAAGAACTTATGTGTTTATATACTCTACTAAGTATAAAATACATACACTACCAATGACATTTTGCCTATCCCAATTAATCAAACACTCTGAAAAAAAATGTATCTTTGATTTGTGAAATTTTCCAAGACATTTCCAAAAATATGCTACTTTTTGCTATGCAGCTCTTGGATCTATATGTATAAAACTGTAGAAGAATAATCATTGTAAAAAAAAATACTCCTAAGGAAGAGAAAAACTATTATAGGTTTACTAGGTCACTTCCATATGTATGGAGGAATCCTCTTAATTAAATATTGTGAGAGACAAAATAATTTATTTATCCCCATACTGCATCTTGTGCATAGTTAACATTCATATTTTTTCTATGCAACTCTTTTTAAGCAAGAACTTATTTTCCTCCCTCAGGAAAAAGACAGACAGCACCAAACATAACAGGACTCCCACTCATTTAAGTTCTGCAGAGACTACTGCAGTTCTGTCTAGAGTCAGTATTGATATCACATAAATAACATTGTCAGTTCATCTGATTGTTGTCTGGTAGATAAAGACTGCATCTTTCTCAACACCTATGAATACTATTTAGTCTGAAGGCCCCACAATTTATGTACACTAAACAGTATTCTGAATACCCTACTGCTCACTTGTGCCTCTGTTTTGGTGAACAGACACTTAATAAAGCAAATCTGAAAACCCTAAAGCTGTCCTGAATGACTTCTTCCATGTCCTTTAGCATAATATAGAGGAAAGCAAGAGCTATAATCTATATAGAATTTATGCAGAGACAAATCTGCAGGGTGCTGATATAGCCTCCTGAAATCCTGCCTGCTCCTTTCACAATAGTATAAAAACTGAGAATACATGAGACTGAAAAACTGAAACATGAAAACTGAGAAAAATACTGAGTACATGAAAACTGAGAAAAAAAACTGTGACCTTTGAGCATCTGCAGTCCACAGGCAGCACAGCTAGGCTGAGCCTAACAGGCCACTGGATGCTGCTGTTGCTTCAGATTAATGTAGCAGTAAACTCAATAAACTGGCTGCTGAGTCTGTAATTCATGGAGACAAAAAGTTCAGAAAAATACTTTTGCTTAGTTTTAATTACCTTAATCTTATAGTGACTGATGTCATGTTTTCAGAGCATGTACTTTGTGCTCAGAAAAGATCACTTATCAGACAGCACTTTTTTTTTTGTTTTTTTTCTTTTTTTTTCTGATACTAGTACCCACCATGTCACCTTTGAACTACTAATTTTGATTTCTTTTAAAGAGAAAGGTGATATTTTTCCTTCAGGTAGAAGCAAAATAAACAAACAAGGAAACAAACAAAAAACAATTTGTAAAACGCTTGGGCATGCCTCATATTCAAAGAAGAATTGCTCTGTTTTAGATATTTTTTTTCTGCTCTTATCTCCTTCTACTGTAGTAAGTGTGAGATAAATATCTATTAAGATGAATTATAAATGGAACATGTAGAAGTGGCTGTCTGATAGAATATTAAAACATCTATTTTTTGTGGAATGACTGTCACTATCTGAGAGATTTATGAATACTGAGATATATGACTGAGTTTGATGTGATCAGGTTGGCTACTTTTGCCATTTTATAATAATTGAGTGCTATGCTACTACACAATGCTCTTATAACACTTGTTACACCATTGTTTATCAAAATGTGTTTTCCACAGGAGCTAAATATGTATACATGTACATATATATATATATATTATCAAGGATTCTAATTATAATACAGCAAAGCTGGAACCTTAATACATGAGGAATACCTCATGTATTAAGGCTATACTTGAATTGCAGAGAAAGAAAAATTCTCTTGATAAACTAACAAGAAAAAAAAATATATAAATAAAACCCAATGCTCCTATTACAATGTATTGCTTCTGAAAAGCAAGGAAGACGAAAGACAGTTCAGCCTTGATAATAGACATAAATTACAATTATGTTTCTTTTTTCCATGAGCACCAGGAACTGGACTGGTGCTTTATACGTTACATTCTTTTATTCTTTTCTACAAATGGCTAAACTTTGAAAAGCCAAATGAATTAAACATCTTCAGAAAAAATCCTCTCAACAGTTCCTCTCTCCAAGTTTGATCCCACCACCAAATCAGATTCGGTCAGTAGGTCACTGTTGTTACTTGTACCATCACTTTCTGACATTATTAACAAACCTGTTGTCTCTGATTTGCGCTAAAATTGACTGAAAGACAGTTAAATCAAGCAGACTATTTGCTAAATATATCACATGAAACAAAAAGGATAATTTGTTTAGAGAAGTAAAATACCAACTAAACTGAAACTGATAGAAATAGAAGTGTGAGAAGGGTAAATTTAGTGCAAAATTTTCCCTTCCCCCTCTTGTCTGTATAAAGGATAAGAAGAATAACAATCTAGTTCAGTTAAAGTGTAAACATAACAATTTCTTAACATCATATCTCATGGCTGATGGATCAAAAATTGGTGTTTTAAGTAGCATTCTATCTGGAACAGCTGGTTAATGATAATAAATCAATCAATTAAATCTTGGTCAAAGACGAAGCACAAAAGAAGTTTGAAAAGACTTAAAATATTCATTCATTTCTTCATTTCCAATGAAGAGAAGAATCTTATTGTTACATTTCATGGGAATGGATACATTTTATGAAAAGAAATTAACGCATAAGGTTTCTGAGTTTTGCTTTGTTTGTTATGTTGGCCATTGCATTGTGCAAGCATGGCAGTATGGAAACTAGAACAACAGATCTGAATACTATTTGTTTTCTGTTATGTTTTGAGCAATATCCATTTCCTGAGAGTGCTGGAAAAGCAAAAGTCAGCTTGTGTGTGTGTATGTGTAATAATTGCTCTTCGTCTCCTCTCTTAGAATCTGAAGTAGCAGGGAGCTATTAACACTTCTTTCTCAGAACAAGTATAAAGCAGGAACAATCAAAAAGAATATATATTAAGGAATAGAGGAAAGCAATAGATCTCTTGAAATATGTCTATTTAGACAAGTCATTAGACAAGACTTCTCCTAAAGACATTTCTTTTAAACATAAAGGAGAGAGGCAAAGGTAAAAAATTGGGAGAGGTTGGCAGTAAAGACTTTCTGCTATCTGATCTCACTTTATCATTACTAGTACATACTTCCCAGCTTCATTTGAACTACTGAGTGATATAATCCTTAAAGAAAACTGTGTATGTATGTGTGTATGTGAATAATACCCATGCACAGATTGACTTTGGGAAGAAACTATTACAATTTTTCTTTAAAATATTTAGCCATTGTTTTTCAGGTAAGTGTACAATATTCACAGAAATCTGAATCCCGGACAAAGGGATTAGGTTAAGTGGATTGCACATTCCTTTTCAAATTTTATTATCTTGGAAACTGTGACAATGAATAATATGTTTATCAGGATTGGGAAATAAAAACTGATTTTTAGGTAGCATTTAGACTTAATCTATTATCACTTCTGACTCAAGTACACTTTCCATGTTTTTAATACTAACCTCCTTTAACAAGAAAATCATGAGATTTATTGCCATACTGAAGATTCATATATAACGAGAATCATGCAACTGTATTCACAAATCATTCTGCAAGATCATCACAAATGGGAAAAATCAGCTTGTTTTCTTTAGCTTTTTTCCTGTGTTAAAGGACAGTGTCAGTCTTGTTTGATAATGTTTTCAACTGGACTGAGATTTTACTCCTTGAGTTTCTACATCAATGAGAGAAAAATATTGCTTTGCTTTCCATAATGGCAATGTATTTTCCTTTAAAATATACAGGAATGTTTAAAAATTTAAATAGTATTTATACTTTAGTAACAAATTCTGAATGTACTAATTCTCTCTTACATTATTAAGCTTGAGTTCAGATTTTTTTACTAGACATTACACAGAAAAAATAAGGAGGGAAGCTGGGAAACTTTTGGAAGACATTAAAATCAATCTATCCTCATTTTTAATCTTTCTTAATTAAAGAAGCAATAATCACAGAATTTAACAAGTTACAGAGGAGGGAAGTTTGGACGTTTGCATGGATGTTATTAATAGCAAAGAGATTCAGGAGCTCAGAAACTTTAAGGAAGGAAATAATTTAAGGCAGCTTAAGGAAATTGTGTGAAAAGTTCCATACATAATCTGAAACAGCATTAACAAATAGCACTTTTTCTATGGAATGAGCTTTTTCTATGGAATGAGACAGTGGAATGAGCTTCGAATTTTCTTATCAATTCATGCTGAATCATTATCAATGTATTTAGTTCCTGAGGATTTACAAAATGATATTCATTCCCAAAAATTTTTAAATGGGAGATCTAACAAGAATAATGAAATGAGATCTTTGACAAACAGAAAAGAGGAACTTCAACTTCAGTAAAATTAGAGAGTAATACTGTTTTTAAAATGTTCTAAATTGATGTGGCCCAATTTTAGAGGCTGATGTTCCATCTAATTGCTAAAATAGAGAGAAAAAATACTTGATTTAAAGTTACTTGATAGATAACTGCATATTAGATAAATAACAGCACAAATTTTCTATTTGTTTGCAAAAAAATGTATTTGACTTTTGAAAGACTCCCAAATTATTATTCATAGCAATGCTTAAATAAAGAACTTAACAGAATAAAGAGTTAATTTCTGGATCCTTTTCAAAACTCGGCAATGACATTTCTTCAGCAAGGCTTTAGAATAAAATTTCTCATTCTTAGCTTTTGCACATATTATGTATCTTTAAAATATTATTGATAAAACTTTGGCTATGAAGTACTATTGAAGATAAAGCAGCTGTAGTATTGGGTAGAAGTATTTACTTAATAAAATGCTTTTAAATATTTGCTTAAGAAAAAATTAAAAATATCCACTGTCTTGGGAAAAGGATAGTTTATGTCATGTCATATAAACCTGGATAATTACAGAATAACAGAATCATCTAGGTTGGAAGAGACCTCAAGATCATCGAGTCCAACCTCTGACCTAACACTGCCAAGTACTCCACTAAACCATAACACTAAGCTCTACATCTAAACATCTTTTAAAGACCTTCAGGGATAGTGACTCAATCACTTCTCTGGGCAGCCCATTCCAATGCCTAAGATCCCTTTCATTAAAGAAGTTTTTCCTAATATCCAACCTAAACCTCAAATGGCACAACACAACTTTAGCCCATTCTGCCTCATCCTATCACCAGGCACATGGGAGAATAGACCAGTACCCATGTTGTTACAGCCTCCTTTAAGGTACTTATAGAGAGCGATAAGGTCACCCCTAAGCCTCCTCTTCTCCAGGCTGAACAATCCCAGCTCCCACAACAGCTCCTCATAAGACTTGTTCTCCAGACCCTTCACAAGCTTTGTTGCCCTTCTCTAAACTTTCTTGAGCATCTCAATGTCCTTCTTGTAGTGATGGGCCCAAAACTGAACACAGTACTCAAGGTGCGGCCTCACCAGAGACAAGTACAATCACTTCCCTAGCCCTGCTGGCCACACTGTTTCTTATGCAAGCCAGGAGGCTGTTGGCCTTCTTGGCCACCTGAGCACACTGCTGGTACATATTCAGCCAACTATCGACCAATCCTCCCAGGTCGTTCTCTGCCAGGCAGCTCTCCAACCACTCATCCCCCAGCCTGTAGCTCTACTCTGGGGTTATTGTGCCCTAGGTGCAGGACCCAGCAATTGGCCTTGTTGAACTTCATACAGTTGACCTCAGCCCATCGGTCCAGCCTTTCCAGATCCTCCTGCAGAGCCTTCCTGCCCTCAAGCAGATCGACACACGCACCCAACTTAGTGTCATCTGCAAACTTAGTGAGGGTGCACTCATTTCCCTCATCCATATCATCGATAAAGATATTAAAGAGAACCGGCCGCAGTACTGAGCCTTGGAGAACGCCACTAGTGACTGGCCTCCAGCTGAATTTGACTCCATTCACCACAGCTCTTTGGGCCTGCCTACCCAGCCAGGTTTTAACCCAATGATGCATACACCAGTCCAAGCTATGAGCAGCCAGTTTCTTGAGGAGAATGCTGTGGGAAACAGTGTCAAAAGCCTTGCTGAAGTAAAGGTAGACTACATCCACAGACTTTCCCTCATCCACCAAGCGTGTCACTTTGTCATAGAAGGAGAACCGCTTTGTCAAGCAGGACCTGCCTTTCATAAACCCATGCTGACTGGGCCTGATCACCTGGTTGCCCTGTAAGTGCTGCGTGATGACACTCAAGATAATCTGCTCCATGAGTTTCCCTGGTACTGAGGTTAAACTAGGAGGCCTATAGTTTCCCGCGTCTACCCTCTGGCCCTTCCTGTAGATGGGCAACACATTTAGTAGTTGCCAGTTGCCTGGGACCTCCCGTGATAGTCAGGACTGCTGATAACTGACAGAAAATTGCTTGGCCAGCTCATCCGCCAGTTCTCTCAGTACTCTTGGGTGGATCCCAACTGGACCCATCGACTTGTGTACATCCAAGTGCTGTAGCAGGTTGCCAACCAGTTTCTCTTGGATTATGAGAGCCGTGCTATTCTCCCCATCCCCTTTCACCAGCTCAGGGTCCTGGGTATCCAGAGAACAACTGGTCTTGCCACTAAAGATGGAGGCAAAGAAGGCATTAAGCACCTCCACCTTTTCCTCTTTTTTTGTAACTAAGTTCCCCCCCGCATCCAGTAAAGGATGGAGATTCTCCTTAATCCTCCTTTTTGTGTTGACGTATATATAAAAATATTATTTTTTATCTTTAACAGCAGTAGCTAGTTTGAACTTCAGATGAGCTTTGGCCTTTCTAATTTTGTCCCTGCACAGCCTCGCAACATTCTTATAGCCCTCCTGAGTGGCCCACCCTCTTTTCCAAAGGTCATAAACCATCCTTTTTATCCTAAGTTCTAGTCACAGCTCTCTGTTTAGCCAAGCCATTCTTCTTCTGCGCTGGCCTGTCTTTGGACATGTGGGGAAAGACTCCTTTTGAGCTTTTAAAATTTCCTTCTTGAAGGGTGCCCAGCCTTCCTGGAATGCTCTGCCCTTCAGAACCGCCTCCCAAGAGACTCTGCCAACCAGTGCCCTGAACACCTCAAAGTCAGCCCTACGGAAGTCCAATACAGTAGTTTTACTGGTTCCCTTCCTGGCTTCTCCAAGAATGGAGAGCTCTACCATTTCACGGTCACTCTGCCCAAGACAGCTCCCAACCACCACATCTCCCACCAGTCTTTCTCTGTCTGTGAAGAGAAGGTCTAGTGGGTCACCTCCCCTGGTAGGCTCACTAACCAGCTGCATCAGGAAGCTGTCTTCCACACTCTCCAGAAACCTCATAGATTGCTTTCTCTGGGCTGTGTTGTGCTTCCAGGATATGCCTGAGAAGTTGAAATTCCCCACGAGAACAAATGCTGGTGATTGTGCAACTTCTGCCATCTGCTTGTAGAATTCCTCATCAGCCTCCTCATCCTGGTTCAGCAGTCTATAACAGACCCCCACCAGGATGCTTGCCTTGTTGACCTTCCTGCTGATCTTAACGCATAAGGACTCAACGTTATCATTCCCAGATTTGAGTTGCATGACACCAAAACACTCTCTAATGTAGAGAGCCACACCACCACCCCTTCTGTGCTGCCTGTCCCTTCTGAAGAGCCTATAGCCAGACATTGCAGCACTCCAGTCATGAGAGTGGTCCCACCACGTTTCCATGATGGCAACCAAGTCATAGCCTGCCTGCCACACGATGGCTTCCAGCTCCTCCTGTTTGTTGACCACGCTGCGTGTGTTAGTGTAGATGCACTTCAGTTGGGCTATTTCTTTCTCTCCCAGACTTGCCATTGTTTCCCCTGGCACAGCTCTAACAAGCCTTGTTTCAGACCTATCCCCCTTCTTACCTAGTTTAAATCACTCTCAAGGAGCCCTGCTGGCTCCTGGGCTAAGATCCGTTTTCCCCTTGGAGATATGTGGGACCCATCTGCAGCCATCAGGCCGGGTGCTGAGTAAAGCGCCCTGTGGTCAAAAAAAAAAAATTTTTTTTTTTTTTTTTTTGTTGGCACCAGCGTCTGAGCCATGTGTTTCTCAGGTGGACTTTCCAGGTCCTCTCTGTACCCCTCCCTGCCACTGTATGGATGGAGGAAAACACCACCTGTACTCCCATTCCATCTACTAATCGCCCAAGTCCCCTGAAGTCCTATTTGATAGCCTTCAGGCTTCTCTCAGCAATTTCATTGCTGCCAGCCTGAACTATCAATAGAAGATACTAATCAGGGGAGTGAACTAGGTTAGTAAGGTTTCTGGCAATGTCCCTGACCCGGGTGCCAGGGAGGCAGCAGACTTCCCTACAGGTATGGTCAGGCCAACATACAGGGCTTTCTCTTCCCGAGAAGGGTGTTGCCTACAATTATTATCCTTTCTTTCTTAGTGGAGGCGGTCTTAAAGTGTGGAGTCGACTTCCTTATCCTAGGAATCCTCCTGGGTGTACTTTCAACCTCATCCTCACCCACCAGTCTCTCAAGCTCCAAAGCCTCAAACCTGTTGTGTAAGGGTACCTGGAAAGGTGAGACAGGAAGGAGGGGGTTCCCTGTGACACCAAGCAGGGACCTGTTTCCATTCCTCTGCATCTCCTAGGTCCCCACCCTCTGCCCGACATTGACAAGGCAGAGGATCCACCCCCATTTGGGGTGTCTCACCCAAGCATCTTTCCTTCAGGCCTGGCAGGGAGTTGCTCCTCCTTAAGCTCTGCCACCAGGCTGAGCAGGTCATCCACCTGCTCACACCTCATACAAACAGTGTCTCGACCACCCTCAGAAGGCAGCTACAGGGTCAGGCACTCCATGCATCGAGACCTGAACTGCCGCATTATCAAGCGGGCACTCAGTCTGGGTTGCCACAGACTTTCTAGAAAGAGCTTTCTGCCTAGTGGAGACCATGGTGGTTTAGCTATAGGTAGACAGCCAGTAGATGAGCTGTTCTTCTGAGTGGGGAAGGATGCTCTGCCTTCTCCAAGTGCACCCTGCCCACACAAACTGCTGCGTCCTGTCCTACTGATGCACCACTCCTTGTTTGCCTGTCCTGTTCACTGCGCTCCTGGTCACTCGTGCTCCATAGAGGCTGCCTTTGAACAGCAGGGGAGGGGACGCTGCTGACTGTTCCTGCACCTCGTCAATCTCCTTCGCGAGGGCCTGCCAGGTCCTGGCAGCTCCCTAAGCTGCCATGAGTGGCCTCGATGCTGGAAAAAAATGTCCTGCTCTCCTTGATCCCCATCTCCACTGAAGAACACAACTGCTCCAGAGCCAATTGCCTCAAAAAACTCCCAGGGAAACAGATATAAACCACAACTATAAATCATAGTCATAAGAGGAAAATTCAGTTTAAACGTTTAGGGGGTTTCTACTCAGAAATTGAAAGTCACTCACTGAAAATGAAGAAAAAGCATTCAGGATATACCTTCCTAGAATCGCAGACCTATTTATAAATCTTAGAGCAATACATGTTTTAATGGGTTAATTGTAGTACATACTTGATAAAAATAATAATTCTTTATTCATCATACTCTTGCAAGATACAGAATTTTTGCTTTGTTTTTAATTTTAAAATAATAGTTAATTTTCATATAAAAATATTAATGTTTTTGGTTTATGAATCCTATTACATGACTGTCTGCAAGCTTGGATGAATGAAAGTTTTGTTTGTTTGTTTCCTGCTGTGAGGTCATTTGCTTCTGTTTTCACCCACAACAATCACCCTTCTTTCTGTCCTGGTGGAGGCAGTTCTGAGGTGTGGTGTCGACTTCCTTGCCCTAGACATCCTCCTGGGTAGACTACCTCTTCCTCAGCTACCAGTCTCTCAAGCTCCAGGGCCTCAAATGTGTTGTGTAAGGGCACCTGGGAAGGTGGGGCTGGTAGGGGGGGCATCACATGCGATGTTGAGCAGGGACCAGTTTCAATTCCTCCTTTATCTCCTTGGTCCCCTCCCTCTGCCCGACAGCAACAGGGCAGGGGGTCCACCCCCATTTGGGGTGTCTCACCCTGGTACGTGTCCTTCAGACCACGCAGGGAGTTGCTCCACAAGTCTATCTCCCACTTTCCTTCAAGTATTCCTTCAAGCAATATCTTAACATATTGATATAATGATTACCTACATTGGCTTGCCACAAGATGTCAATATGTCCATGATTACAGTATAAAATGGACATGTTTTCTGTAGGAAGAGTCTTAAAGCAAGTGTAATTATGTTTATAGGTAGTTCAGAAAAATCTCTACCAGAGGTATGTTCACATAACAATGTGAAAATGACTGTTCATCAAAGCATTTTGTGTGTGCCTAATAGCTTACTGTAAAATTGTGCTAGAAAAATTGTTAATCTTGACATCAGCTTAGAAAGATAAAACAGTTTCTAAAACTATAGCATGAATTGCTGAAACAAAGTATCTATGAGCTATAGATATAGCATCTTCTTTAAAGATTTGTTATGTAAGCAACAGGACCTTTATTGAAAAGGAAAATATACTGTGATATCACTGTGAATTGATAAGGTTGACAGTCCATGTCAACATCTAGATTGAAACCCAGTCAGTCATAAAGACTGGAAGGACATTGTCATGCGGCTTTCCGGCCCTTATGGAAGCAGAGGGCTTAAGGGGTTAATTCCAAGCCCTACGCAGAGCCTGACACAGACTGGTGACATAGACTTGTGTGATTCTCCAGGCTGGACATCACTGACTTACTGGTGTGGTTATTAGGACAGGTCTCAATTAACTGAAATGTGGTATATACATATGTGTATACGGTGGGGACAGGGAAAAGGAATGAGAGAGCAGGTGCAAATAATTTCTTTCACAGAGCATCTCCAAAACATCTCCCACTTGGGTCACTTCATAAACCTTGCAGTGTCATTTTGTTTGATGCAAGACTGTTTCTGAATGTATTTTAAGTTATCTTGTACAAAGGAGTATATGCAATCTGGAATTCCATCAAAACTTAAATTGTAAAAGAGAAAATTGAAATGGATACTTTTAGAAATAACCAAATTACTTTTTGCTAAATTAATAAGCAAAATGAGAGAAAATTGAAAGAAATTCCTTTAGCTTTTAGGCCTTTGGCTTTTTTCCCTGTCTGAGAAATAAAAGTACACTTAAAATATTAAATATTAGATATACAGAGTCCCTTATAAGACAAATATAATTTAACTGAAAAGATAAAAAAAGAATTAATATGCACAAGATGATCTTATTTCATTATCATATAAGCAAGTTACTCTATAAATCATGGGACTGGCAAAACCTCAATAATGAGACTGGTAAAAGATTATTATGTCTCCTTTGTTATATAATTCTTATTTCTTTCTCCCATATTTAGCGTCCCTTCCTTTTTGTTATATCTTTTTTTCCTTCTCACACATGTTTTATTTATCTCTTGACCAAAGCAGCATGGCAGCACATTTGGTTTGCTCATTTTTACTGAAAAATCATTAGATTTTTTTTTTCTATTACATTCATTTGTACCTGTTACATATCAGCCACTGATTAAACCCTTTTACCTTTTCAAAATCTCCAGCTTTGGCTGTAACTGAGCAGTGAAGTTATTTTGGAGGCATAATAGGCAAACAAGTTGATTACATATAATTTATAATTCATTCCAGAAGTTAAATGCAGTATGAGGCCTTTCTAATAACAATATTTGCTCATTGTAAAAAGTTCCTCCTACCTTTCCTTTGTATTTCTGTTACCTCATGTTGTCAATGAGGACCAGCAAACTTTAAGACATTATTTTCTTCTGTAGTTTTACAATATTCCAATGTTTTCTCTTGCTTTTCTTATTCGTGACTGACTTTCTTTTCTCTTTGCTTTCTTTGATATAAACTCTGGTTTACTAATTTCTTCAGACTTCCAGATCTCAAGTCAGGTATGCAAACTAAAACTTTTGACACTGTCTTCTACAACATCCTCATAGACAAGCTCAGGAAGTGCAGCCTAGATGAGTGAATGATTAGGTGGATTGGCAATTGGCTGGATGGCAGAGCTCAGAGAGTTATGCTTAGTAGTGCAGAATCTAGTTGGAGGCCTGTAGCTTGTGGTGTCCCCCAGGAATCAGTACTGTGTCCAGTTTTGTTCAACTTGTTCATCAACAACTTGGACTATGGAACGGAGCGCACCCTCAGGAAGTATGCTGTTAACACAAAGCTTGGAGGAGTGGCTGATACCCCAGAGGGCTGTGCTGACAGAGAGACCTCTACAGGCTAGAAGGTTGGGCCGAGAGGAACCACATGAAGGTCAAAAAAGCAAGTGCAACTCCTAGGGAGGGGTAAACCCAAGCACCAGCACAGGCTGGGTGGTATCCTGTTGGAAAGCAGCTGTGCAGAGAGGGACCTGGGAGTTCTGGTGGACAGCAGGCTGACCGTTAGCCAGCAATGTGCCCTTGTGGCCAAGAAGGCCAACAGTATCCTGAGGTGCATTTGGAAGAGTGTTGCCAGCAGGTCAAACGAGGTGATCCTCCCCCTCTACTCAGCCCTGGTGAGGCCACACCTGGAGTACTGTGTCTAGCTCTGGGCTCCCCAGTATGAGAGAGACATAGAACTACTGGAGCAAGTTCAGAGGAGGGCTACTACAGTAATTAGGAGGACTGGAGCACCTGTCCTATGAGGACAGGCTGAAAGGACAGTCTCTTTTCAGTTGTTCCCAGAAAGAGGACAAGAGACAACAGTACCAAACTGAAGCACATGGAGTTCTCACTGAATTTGAGGGGGCAGTTCCTTACTGTGAGGGTGACAGAGTACTGGAAGAAGTTGTCCAGAGAGGTTGTGGAGTCGTTTTCTGGAGATATTCAAAACCCACCTGGATGTCATCCTTTGCACTGTGTGCTCTAGCTGATCCTGCTTGGCAGAGGGGTTGAACTAGATGATCTTCAGCGGTCCCTTCAAACCCTGCCCATTCTACGATTCTGTAATTCAGTGAGTGGCTACAATGTTTTCTCGTATCTATTATTCTCGATTAATATTATCACTGAAATTTTATAATTAAAAAAAAATCTAAAAGTATTTATTGTTTCCCTCTCCTTTAGAGGGAAATCAGTAGAACTCTTTATTCATTAATGTAATTTGAGATATTGAGAGTTTGAGACCTGAGAGTTTGTTAAAGACTGTTTTGTTTGTTTGTTTGTTTGTTTTCATCTCGCTGTGCTTTAAAGCACTGGTATTGAGTGTAATCTGGTATTTGGTCCCTGCATTGCTATCATCTGTCGTTTGGAAACTATCTCTTGGAGAATATTAACAACACCACTCTCTTTTTTTTTGCCTCCTCTGGAAGCAAGTTTGTAGGCAATATCAGGAATGGTACTTCCTCTTTCTTTCCCTATATGCTAATTATAGTAGCTTTTGAGTATTTCTGATGTCTAGAGGTAACCATCATATGCCTGTTGCTAGGTCTTCAGAATGTTTTTTTTTATTTGTTTGTTTGTTTGTTTTTTTTCTTTTTTCCTAAAGTTAGTGGGAAGGTATGTGGGGTGTGTGGGAGGATAGGCACAGGTATCTGTCATGGTTGCCTCTTCTGATGGTTTTGAACTTCACCCCTGAAAATGTGTGAAATCCTAAAAAACTGATAAAATGTTTGAAAGGTATATGCCATGACCCTTTCAATGCTGGAGAACTCTGGCTTGCTGCACTGTGCTGCAACCTGGCCTTCACCCATTAAATAGTAGTTAACACCACCAAACACCCTCAAGGAGAGGAGGAGATTTCTGAATCCAATGATCAGATAACAGAAACTGTAGGTAAAACAGAGGGACAATAACTGACAGTATCAGTAACCCCCATAATCAAGACAAAACAACAGAAGCAGAAGTCAGCTCATTTAGAAAAGGAGGAAGCTCTTCCTAGGAAGTTCCAGGAGGGAGATCTGGAAGAGGCAGCCAACTCTAAAGCAGAACCATCACAAAAACAAACAAACAACCAAAAAAAAAAAAAAAAAAAACAGGTTGAATATGAGACAGAAATCATAAATGAGTCAGAAACCACCTGATCTTTATCCCTGAGTGAGATATACAAAGGGATTTCAGCTATCACCCAGGTGAGCACATTCTTACCAGACTGCTTCAGTGCTAAGACACTGGAGACAGCAGCTAGGAATTAGAAGGCAAGAAAGCCAAACAACTGAGATCCTTCTCTATGGAAAGGGCCATTGACAGAGAAACTGGGAGAAAGGCACATGTTCTCTGCCTCTGAAGGTGACTCCTGTCAGGTGTGAAGGAAAGGTATCCCTGCAGGGAAGACATCAACTAGACAGTGGACCTCCATGGAGAAAGGTCTCCAGTACCAGACACACAAAGATCCTGATAAAGTCCAGTGCAGTCTCCAGAACTGTGTACAGAGTGCACCATCATCACACACCAACATGTTGGCAGCAATGAACTGGAGAGATTACCGTCATGAAGGGACCCTCATGAAGGGACATCTGCTTCATGTTAACCATAATTATGTGATAGGTACTCTAACCAGGATTAGAGGGGCCTTGCTTCTGTCCAGGCAGAAGAAAGAGACAAACAGATTTATTAGACTGTGTGGTTCTGATGGCCTGGCACATCGGACCCACAGGAGTGCAACATTCTAGGGAACACCAGCACACAATGTACCTTGATGCCTTCAGGCTACCAAGGGGCAGAACCCATCTGTATTTCTGGAGTGACAGGGGGATCACAGCAGTTAACTGTATTGGAAGCCAAAGTGAGCCTAGCTGGGAATGAGTGGCAAAAGCACCCCATAGTGACTGGCCTGGAGGGTCTATGCATCCTTAGCACAGACTGCCTCAGGAGAGGGTACTTCAAGTGTGCTTTTAGTATATCTACCTTGAATGGCTCAGTCTTCAAAATAGGACTATAATCAAAGTTTAAAATTTATTAAAGGAATAGAGGTAAGCAAACAGTGCTGGGTGCACCGGGAGTCTCTGATCCACCAAGACGCACCCCAGTTACATCTAACAGCTGATTTTTATGCTCCTAGGCTGACACATATTCATTACTATTTCTAAAAAAAAACAGGGTTATTATAATTAGTTTCCAGAATCCAAACCCTCCTACTGGAGCATGTGTATCAGTCTCCACTGGTCTCTCTGGGGGTCTCTGCGGGTCTCTTGTGCTGAAGTCTTCCTCCCTCTTGTCCTTCTCCTTTGTCCAACTTGGCTGTATGTCAGAGACTTGTGCAAGCTTTTCCCCTGCAAGCTTTGTCTTTTAGTTGTTCTTCAGTTCTCCCCGTCTCCTTAATCTCCTGGCCAGATATCAGAGACTTGCATAGTGTCCCATGCAATAGTCATAATAGCAGTTATTCCGAAACTCCCCAGATATCAGAGACTTCAAGGAAAAGCCTACAAATACATTTCCCTTCAAGCTCTCTATTGACAGGAGTTGCTAAAACATTCCTTTGCAAGATACAAGAACTATATACTTTAAACACTCTGTTTTTCTTAGACTTGTGGTTATACAAGGGTATGTAAGACAGAAGGTCACATTCATCATACCATGTGGCCCTAGCACTGTTCCATTCAGGTGAACATATTTCACATACCTTAAGTACAGAGAATATTAAGCAGCTGTCTACCTAGCCCAGCCTCTCAGAAGACCATACTCTTGTGGGGATGCCAATTGCTACAGCAACAGTGCACTGACAGCAATATCGCACCAACCAAGTCTCCCCGATTCCCATCTATGAGCTGGTTCATCAGCTGGAGAGCCAAGGAGCGATCACCCAGACTCACTCACCCTTTATAGTCCCATATGGCCAGTGAAAAAGTCTAATGGAGAGTGGAGGTTAACAGTGGACTATTGTGGTCTGAATGAAGTCATACCACTACTGAGTCCTGCAGTGCCAGATATGCTAGAACTTCAATACAAACTGGAGTCAAAGGCAGCCAAGTGGTATGCCACAACTGATATTGCTAATACACTTTTCTCCATCCTTTGGCAGGAGCATGCAGTCCATCATTTGATTTTACATGTACGTGGAGGGGCATCCAGTACACCTGGAATCGACTGCCCTAAGGGGTGGAAACACAGCCTTTCCAGTTTCCATGTAGTGATTTGGACTGCACTGGAACAGTGAGAAGCTCCTGAACAACTACAATACATAATAATATCATTGTGTGGGGCAACACAGCAGAAGTTTTTGAGAAAGGGAAGAAAATCATCCAAATTCTCATGAAACCTGGTTTTGCCATTAAGCAGAGTAATGTCAAAGGACCTGCACAGGAAATCCTGTTCTTGAGGGTAAAATAGCAGAATGGATGTTGCCACATCCCAGTGGATATGATCAACAAAATAACTGTTATGTCTCCACCAACTAGCAAAAAGGAAACACAAGAGTCCTTAGGTTTGTAGGGTTCTGGGGAATGCATGTTCCAAGCTATAGACAGCTTTTTAGTCCTCTACATTAAGTGATTCAAAAGAGGAACTATTTCAAGTGGTGTCCCAAGCAACAACAAGCTTTTGAACAAATCAAGTAGGAAATAGCTTGTGGTAATTAAAAGTAATTAAAAAAATTCAAATTCAATACATTATTATCTTAGATGCTGTGTGCCATGAAGAATATTCATCTATTTACTATGAAATCCAACATTAAATCCAACATTCTCTTTTTTTTTTTTTTTTCTGGCCTTTTTGCTTTTTAGATTTGTCAACATGATCAAATATGGAATTCTAACATAACAAAGAACAGTGAAATCAGTCCGATTTTTTTAGAAATCAGGATTTCTTAGTGTATTTTTCCTCACTAACTGTATTTGGCCAACATAATAATGTTGATATGTTCAGCTTTTCAATTAAGACTCTGTTTATATAGAGAAATTTGAGAAAAATAAATTATTTACATTAGTTTGACCCATAATAAAACATAGCTTATGATCTGATAAACTGTGGTTCTGTATTATCTACAAAGGAAGCTAGAGTGAAAAGTTCAAATATACATATTTACCTTTGGTAAGAGTAATTCCATTTTAGGTCATATGAAAAGGCTCTGTAATTTACTTTTTGCTAATGGAACACCAGGCAGAATAAGGCTCTAGACACCATCTAGCATAATAAAAAGATTAAAAAGTAAAAATCAAAGGGCTACATACTATGACAAAAAAAAAAAAAAAAAAAAAAAAAAAAAAAAAAAACTTAAAATGTTTGAAAATCTTGTATTTAGGGAATATTCTCATCCTACCAAATATTCAAAAGATATTACAGCAGCTTCAACATGAGCAGTAAGAACAACAATGCATAAAAAGGCATGAAATAAACTCATATAAAAGTTCTCTTCAAACAGTGATGCCTAATAAATATGAATTTCTAAGGTAGTGACTAAGGACAGCAACTTTGAAACCATGAGATTAATACCTTACTGCAGCTGTCTGAAAAAGGTTTTTTGAATAAACTATCTCTGTTACTAGTCTGAAAGACATTTTCACCACTCACAGCTGCAGGAAAGGCAGACTGTAGACTGAAGTTAGAATGTAGTTTCAGTGTTGGCACAAGATATGTACAAGAAAAGGAAAAAAAAAAAACCAACAAAAAAACAGCCTTACATATATATCAATACTTCTCCATACTCATCCAAATCTCAACTATATATGCATTTATACAACCAATATAATCACATTAAGGCTGATAAGCTGTAGGACTACAAAGATGACCCAATGACAGAAGCTGAAAAAGTCCTCTGACATTTCCTTTCTATGACTGTATTGAAAAGTGGAAATGAGAAGTCTATGTATTCTATCCATAAATAAATTCTCTCTCTCTCTCTCTCTTTTTTTTTTTTTTTTTTTTTTTTTTTTTTGAGATTCAAGTGCCTGAACAGGTGTATTTTAGACATGCTTGGATTTCCTACATGACATTCAGAGGCTTTTCCAGAAGGGTGTGTGTCTATTGTTGTTTTTGTGATTCTTATCATAAGAACATAAGGCTTTGGAAAGACTTAGCCGTTGGTAAGTCCATCCCTTGAGAAACATATAGTGTAAATGTTAGGTTCTCAGTATTGTTTCATTCAGCAGATCATTATCTATTACAGTGTCTTACTTCTTTGTGTAGCCGCAGCCTATGATAGGCAAAACAAAACAAAACAAACAAACAAACAAACAAAAAAACACTATACAAACTGAAGTGTTTAAGAAAAAAAAAAAAGAAAGAAATGAAAAATGAAACTTGTCTTGCTTGAAGTTAGATGGCATCTATAAGACATTTAGTGAAAAAATAACAAAAATAAAAATGATAAAAACAATAATAAAAATAATAACAGTATTTTTCCCATAATATGTCTTGAAATGTAGTAATAGTTAAAATTTACAGTCAATAATCAATACAGTCAAGAATCAATAAATAGTAGTTCTCATCCTTCAGCTCTTTCAACTTCTCCAACCTCCATGCCCTTGTTCCAACTGAAATCAGAACCTATAATACCTACAGAATTAATATGTTAGTCTTCAACACCATGACTGTGATGAAAAATTTCAGTAATACAGGTGAATCACCCAGGACTTCCTTGTCATGGGCTACTTACACTGCTTTGTGAATGTTGACACCTGGCCTGTAAAGACATTTATGTAGTAAACTGCACCTACAATGATTCTCAAATATATAAGTCAAAATTCCAGTTGTGTAGCCATTCCAGAAACACTACAGGGATTCATTAATGTCAAAGACACACGTCTTTGTGTCTTTATCAAATCAAAATCAGTCTTAAAGCACATTAAAAAGGAGACATGAGTAACTTCAACATGAACTACATATACCTTGTAAGCGAACATTAAACAATACTGAAGTGGCATGTGTTTAATTTAAAATAATCTTGTATAAATTGACATATCTCAAAATTTAATTAATCAGAGTTCTATGAGCTATTGTAAATTAATACGAACTGGTGAGGAAAAAATAATGTTTCAAAAACTATAGTAGGATCCTGTGACTAATGATTTGACAGTCTTAAGTTCTGAATAAAAAATGCTAAAAAGGAATGGGATTTAATTTCAGAATAGGTGTAAGAACTTGTTAATCAATTTAAAGAGTGCTTTCAACAAAATATTTTCTTGAAAATACAGACAAAACACAGAAAATACAGACAAAATACAGAAAATACAGACAAAATATTTTCATATCATCCACCTTATAAGACTGGAATAATAGATTGACTATTGAGCATTACATAAATAAAAAGCCTCTCTTTAGACCTGAGAATACTGTTTGCAAAGGATGTTCATATGTGTGGGGTCTCACACAGATCTTAGAAAGTGGTTCTGTATGTGAAAATACATGACAAGTGTGAAGGTAAGATTCTTGAAAAGTTCAAAGTATCTGCAGTATCATTATAAGAAACAAAAATATTCAGTCTTTTCAAATCAAAGCAATGGTGCAAAATAATGCTCTACAAGCAAGCATTATTTTCATGTATTGCTTCCTAGAACTCCTTGATATAAAGTGGTAATAAAATTAGTTTTTATGAACTGTGGATAATGGATGAGATAATAGCCAACTGAAGAAAAGCACAGATGACAAACGGGAGAAAAAGGATGAACAATGACATGGAAAATCATAAGTAGTCTGGTAATATAAGAGATAGGATGAAGTTTCAGAAAAAGGCATCTGCATGATGCCTGATAGAATCCTAAAAACTTTTTGAGACATTGTAATGTTGGCTGGTCTGTAAAGCCAGTAGGGATATAGTAGGTATTTTGCTAAACAGTATTTCTGATTCTTTTTATCTTCAGGATGGTGTTATGTCTTGGCAGTACTGACTATCACTTCAAAAAGCGTCTTTTTCTTTTTTCTAGTATAAAGGACTCAAAGGACCTCAATGTGAGAGAAGGGTGTCTGAGAAATACAACTAGGAACTGAAAATCAGGAATCTAGTGTTTTACTCCTAGGCTTGCCACTTATTCCTTCTCAGCCTGCATAGAGGCTTTTTGTCTCTTCTTCATTCCTTCATTTGTTCTTGTTCTCTCATGGTGTGGGTTTCACATACACCTGCGTAAAGCAATATCTTTCAAAGCTTAGCTAAATGCTGTTAATTCACCAGATAACAGCCACTCAAAAGTGTATTAAGGAACCAACCAAACTAACCACACATTGTTATGTATTGACTCAGCTTTTCAGGTGGTGTTGATTTTGGAATAAGGCAACAGTTCTAGGAACAATAATGCAAAAAAAACCAACCAACCAAACAAACAAACAAAAAAAAAAAACACAACAAATACTTCATCTTGTCAAGAAAAGTGGCTAGCTCTTTTTATTTTTGTGGAGCGTCAAAGCAGGGTTAGCTTTGAAGTTATATCAGGTTTATTAGGGCAAAATCTCCATTGGCTTCTTCCAATAAACTTTTTGTCCTCGAAGTCTCTGAATATAGTTTCCTGAATAATTTGTTCCATATTTCTCTAGGGATTTAGGCTAAACTGCTGAACCTATAGTTTTCCAAAACCTCCTTTTTCTTCTTGAAAATTAGTATGATGTATCCCTTTCTCATCATCAAACATCTTTCCAGATCACCACAAACTCCTGTGATTGAAAGGAATACAGTTCATGCACAGGTATTGGATGGTAAATCTCATGACCTAATTGATACCTACCTTCTTAGTCATGAAGGTTTAGGGACTCAAAACAGAGACCTGAGGTCTGACCAACCAATATGCTGCTTCACTTTAATCTGGATTAAAAACAGTAGGCATCCATGGGAGATGTCTGTTAATTCATAATCCCCTTTGAATAGCAGAGCAAAGCAATGTCTATACCAAGGGAGTCTACATTATTAGTTTTTCTGTAAATATATTGAAGTAAAGGGACACAAATCATACTTCCAACTGTTCAGAAAAGCCCAAGAATTTGTATAACTCATATTTATATGGTGGGTATGAAACTGTCTTTAATTCTTAAGTGAAATAAATAATAAGACAGTGTTTTGTTAGGAGTTTTAGTTTTATACTAAATTATCTGAAGTACTATCTTATTTATCAGGGTAGTATACATTAACTCCCAGAAGCTGAAGACAGGGCAGTAGGAATAGGAGTAATAGGATATGCTGTCATGGAGAGAAAAGGAACACTAAACAAGATGATACTACTAAACAATTTATGAAATGGTCCAAGTAAGTGATAAGCTGCATAAAGGAAAGATTTACAAATACACAAACATGCATATACAGAGTTAGCTGAGACCTGTCCCAAACATTGTAACAGTGAGTAAAACCAACCCAGTCTGGGGAGACGCTCACTCCCATCAGTGTTTGTGTCAGGCTCTGGGCAGAGCTCATCTCTGATACCTCATGTCCTCTGCCTCTATGCCTATTAGACAGAGGCTTGGCAGTGTTCCCCAAGTCTCTATGACTGGGTGGGTTTTATAGTCATATATCAGCACAGGCTGAAATAGGTTGATATCCTGATATTTCTGTCCAGTAGTTTCAGATATTGCTCTGTAACCTGCTGATCCATGTCAAGGCACATTATTCATCACTCAGGTCTTGAATACTTTGTCATGTCTGGCCATAGCCCACTGCACCCACCTGTTTGGGTTGTAGCTGTCTCTTGGCCAAAACAACTGTGAGAAACTCCTATCATGCCCTTAGAATCTCACTCCTGCTTTCAAGATCTGCTGCTCAGGATTCTCATCTTGCTTTGAACGGACACATTTATGATTACTTATTGTTAGGAGAATATTATTTTTCTGTGTGGGAAATTAACTATGCAACTACACTATTAAAAGGGTGAATGCTATGAGATGTACAACCTTTGCTGTATTCTTTACTTTGTTAGTAAACTATCAAAATACTTAGAGGAAATACCTATGTGATGTCACTCTGCAAAAACTAATGATAACTTTCAGATAACTGATGAACAAGGGTGTCTTAAGAATAACCTATCTCTGATTAATTTGTGTTAAACAGCAAGAACAACAAAACAATAATAACAATTCTCCATATATCACTCTGTGAGCACATAAAGAAGATATTAAGTCACTTTGAATTTTTCTATTTAGTTCTATTATAAAACCATACTAATTTTACTACAATAGGCTCCCAATTTTCTTGGTTTATCTTATTTTGTACATCATCTTTGAGTACAAATTCTTGAATTCTGCTAAATAAGCAGAAAATTTCCATCCTGCAAGAAATTGTTGCAGTGCAATGAATTAAGAGATTTTGCATATTCTGAAAATGGGATTTTTCAGCTTCAGCTTTTAAAACCAAAGTAGATCAGCATTATTAATAAATCACATCTCTTAAATATTCATTGCCAAAAGACACTGCTAATCACCTAGGAAAACCGTAAGTAATACATAGGACTATATGTCTAGTGTGGCATTTCTAAGTTTATCTTCCCTGTGACATTTCTTCTTTCATTCAGACGATGCTTTAGCTAGAAAGCCACACATTTTATTCACGGATAGAAGGTTCCTAAATTATGACCAAAGGAAGATGTTTTCACTAGGGTAGACACTGAATACTGAAAAATGTATTTCTGTCACAAACTGCTTGGAATATTAGTTATGTTTTCATGACCTTCCTGAAAATTTAAGAATATACAGATGACTTTACTTCCTCCAGGTTGACCAACAATCTATTCTGATGATCAACTAGCAGTATAAATCAGGTGAAGAAAATTAAAATGGGGGATATAATATCTTCCCAACATAGAATCTCCTAAATTCTTCCAACTTCTTTTAGCCATACTATTTTTTGTTTGCTTGTTTTGAACCAGTTATTACATTATTACATCTTTGTGTTTAACAAATATTTTTATATTTATTTCCCTTCCCCCCCCAAAAAAAAAAAAAGTAAAAAAAAAAAAAATGTATAATAGCTCTGAACTTATATTGATTTCAAGTTTCTGTATTTTTGCTGGTCACTAAAATATACTCACTGAAAGACAAAGGTCTTTTGCATTGAAAATAGCTTGGTGCTCTCTAGCTTCTTTAGAAAAATCTATTTTTCTCTCTGTTACTACCATTATATAGAAGATTTGACGTGTATTGAGATGACACCCTATTTATATCTCTTGGACTGTATAGCATGAGTTGAAAAACTAGAAAGAAGAAACAAAACAAATAAATGGGAAGAGAAAATGTGGACTGGGAAGAAATCTGAAATAAACAATGGAAAAAGGAAAAGAGAGAATGTAGGAACTCAGAGAGGAAATGAAAATAGATAATAACAAGCAGGATGTATTAAAATGCAATTACAAAAGAAATGTAATGCTATGCAAGGAGGAAAATTCCAACAATTGACATTTATTTCCTGATCTGAGATTCCATTCTTCTTGTCACGTGAAGCCAACAAAAAACTCTGACAGGTACACAAGAAAGAAATTAATGCTGACAGTACAGAAAATACAGAAAAAATAAGAATATATATTTCATTTTATGATAATTTGTATTTTAACAGATAAACACCAATCTGTACTGTACTACGTTGTAATGTAAAGGGGATGAGTAAAGATGTAATGAGATTTTGTAAAACTTTTTCAGGTGTTACCTATATAAGAGTGCAGCTAATATGGATAGTGCACAGATGTAACCTTGTCATGGTTTAACCCGGCCGGCAGCTAAACACCACGCAGCCGTTCACTCACCCTCCCCCCTCCCTCTCTGGAACGGGGGAGAGAAATGGAAAGTGAAGCCCGTGAGTTGAGATAAAGACAGTTTAATAAGAAAGGAAAATAATAACAATAATAATAATAATATAATAATAATAATAATAATACAATGGTGATAATAGTACTACTAATAATAGTACGTACAAACAAGTGATGCACAATGCAATTGCTCACCACCTGCTGACTGATGCCTAGCCTAACCCCGAGCAGTCCGGACCCCTCCCCCAGCTAGCCACCCCTATATATCGTTTAGCATGACGTCAGATGGTATGGAATACCCCTTTGGCTAGTTTGGGTCACCTGTCCTGGGTCTGTCCCCTCCCAGCTCTTACTGCACCCCCAGCCTGCCTGTTGGCAGGACAGAGCAAAAGGCTGAGATGTCCTTGGCTTGGTATAAGCACTGCTCTGCAACAATTAAAACATCGGGGTGTTATCAGCACTCTTCTCATCCTAAGCCAAAACACAGCATTCCACCAGCTACTAGGAAGAAAATTAATTCTGTTCTAACTGAAACCAGGACAAACCTTTAGCACAGAAGTTTGCAGAAATGGGCACACAGAATAGCAGCAGCAACTCTAGAGATGGCAGTGTACATATTCAACAATAGTAATGAAACTCTGCAGGGACTGGTCCCAGCACTTGTTTGAGCAACTGTCTCTGTAATGTCAGAGTCCTCAACCCAGACCTAAGGAGGATGTAGCTGTCCAGGTCCTAGTCTGCTTGGCTATCTGCAGCTGTCTGCTGATGCTGGGGCAGCAGGAGATAGGTTCCTTGCCTGCAGGAATTGGGTAGAGGTGGAAAGTTTCTGTCACCAAGTGAAAGAGTTGCAGGAGAAGGTCTTTCCAGCATCAGAGGCCACCAGAAAGAGATAACCGAATCTTCTGCAAGATCCTGCAACTTCAAGTGTCCAAAACCATAGCTGTACCAAAGGAAAGAAAAACAAAGTCAGTGCCTGTCAAAGTGGGAAGTGGAGACTTCTGCAAAGACTGGAAGTTTGTGGCTTCTGGCACTAAGAAGAAGTCTCCTGATTAACCTGTGGATATGCAACTATTAAAGAGGTTTAGTACCCTGTTAACAGGTGAAAGGCTGGGATCTGTCTAAAATGAAGCATCTGAGCTGACTGAGTCTGAGCTCTGCAGTAGCAACCAAGAAGAAATGATAAGTGACACTGGTGGGTGACCCCCTGATGGAGGGAACAAAGGCCTCTCCATCTGCTGTTTAGGAAGGTTTGTTGATTACTTGAAGATCAGATCTGGTATGTTGTGGAAAGACTGCTGAGTTTTCAATGGTCCTCAGACTATTAAACGCTGATGCTCTTCCATGTGGACACCAGTTATATTGTCAGGAGAGACCTGAAAAGCATCATTCATGGCTACATTTCTCTGTGGGTGATGCATAAGGGCCAAGTAGCCTGCATGTTTTTCTCCTGAATCCTGCCAGTGAGAGAAGAGACCCCAAGGAGGAGTAGACGGATCCTGTTTGTTAATAGCTGTCTGTGCAGATGGTGTCAGGTGGAACTGTTGTGTTTGTGATCCTTGTGCCTCTTTGAGGATCAAGGACTGCTTGGAAGAGATGAAATCTACCTGAATATGAGGGGAAAACAAACAAACAAACAAACAAAACTTTGTCAACAAGCTCTCCAATGTGATTAGGTGGGTTTTAAATTGGTAATGACAATACAGGAAGAAGATAAAAAACACTGAACTGAGGAAGTGTAGTAGGACTAGATTGGCAAGTAAAGTGCTTGGGGTCATATGAACAAAAGGGATATCATAATCAGCAGGACAGGGCTGAAGTGGGTTCATAACAAGAGTATTCATCATGGTTAGGAGATTAACCTCAAGATTTGCTGTGGAGGTAAAATCTGGGGGCATCATTTGACAGAGCTACACCTTGACAGAAACAGACAGCAAAGATTCAGTTAAATTTTGTGTAAATAAACTCATCTCCACTGAGGTCCTTGACAAGGTGCAAAATGGGCAGTCACTACTGGTGTATACTAGGGCCAATATACTTTAACATCTTTATTAATGACCTGGACAAAGGAACAGAATGCACTGTCAGCAAGCCTATAACTGGCAGAGGGATTGGAACTAGATGATCTTTAAGGTCTGTTCCAACCCAAAACCATTCTGTGATTCTATTCTACAAATGATACAGAACTGAGAAAAGTTGTTGATATGCCAGATGGCTTAGAGGGAAATCAAAAGGCTGGAGAAACTGGGACTGGAAAAACAAACAAAAAAAAATTTCAACAAAAGGGAATGCAAAATTGTATCCCTAGAAAGGAGTAATTCCAGGCACTAGAACAGGCAGTAGCCAACCTGAAGGAAAGCAGCTTTGCAGGAAAAGACCTGAGCATTCTGTTGCACCACAGATTGACCATAAGTCAACAATGTGCCCCTGTGTCAAAGAAGGCCCCTTGGCCTAAGCTTCCTTGGCTGCATTAGAAAAAAGCATCACATGCAAGTCAAGGAGAAGATCCTTCCCCTACACTCAGTACTGATGAGGCCTCATCTGGAATGTAAGGTCAAGATCTGGGCTTCCCAGTACAAGACATGGAGTTACTAGAGTTAGGCCTGAAAAGGGATACAGAAATGACTAAAGGACTGACCCATCTTGCATCAAAGAGGCTGAGAAAGGTGGAACAGTTTAGCCTGGAGAAGAGAAGGCTCAGAGGAATCTGACCTATGTGTGAAAATGCCTGGTGGAGCAGGAGGAAGATAATGCAGCCAGATTTTCCTCAGTGGTGTCCATTGGAAGAGCATGAGGAAATGCTCACAGACATACAAGAAATTGTTTTTATATGTAAGGAAAAAACTTTTTTACTGTAATGCTGATGGAACATTGGAGCAAATTGCCTCCCTGAGATGTGGTTGAACCACCTTTTTGTAGGAGAACCTAACCAGCCAAGCCCTGGGATACCTGCTTTAGGTAACCCTGCGCTGAGCAGATTGGACTAAATGACCTCCATTTCTTCCAAACTCAGCTTTTCATTATATATATATATAAATATATATATATGAAGAATTAATTTATGGAGGCTCTGACTTTTGATTTATTTTTATATATCATCTATATCATGTAGCATATATATACATATGTATATGTATCCGAATACAGCTTTACTTCCTTGTAACTTTTTTTTTCCACTCTTTCTAGTTCCATCCTGACCTTTTATTTCTTACCTTAACAACTCTCTCAGTGCAAATCAACCCCCCCCAAAACAAAACAAAACAAAACAAAAAACAAACAATAACAAAAATTGAAGTAAAATATTTGATTCTGTGTAAAGATATTTAACTAATAAATAAAGATATTTAACAGATGTTACAAGCAGAAGTACCAATGTAAAATATATTAACAAAGTTTATTGACAATCAGACCACAGACTCATATTTATTAGACAGATACTTTCAGATTTTTCTTACTTTCAGATTTTTCTTTCATGCTTCCAACAGTCAAAGATGACCTCTGATCTTTGCTGTCACTACTGCAATCAGATTTCCAGCTCCTAAATGCTTTCTACAGTAGAAGGCTTTTGTTGATCTATCATTTTTTTAAACAAAAGTCACTTTCACTTTTCCACTTAATTTGCTCTCTAGTTCAATCAAATATAATTCCTGAATCAATTGCTGTTCCTGATTTTTAGAAAAGAACAAATATTAAAAAAAAATAAAATAATAAAAAAAAATCTTCATTTTGAATGGAGATAAAAATATGAAAGGCCACCAACTTACTAAGTGACAGATCAACATGTTAGAATTCCAGAGAGAACAGAATGTTGTGAAAACATTTAATCTTCTGAGAATTATGTGTTGTAGACATATATTCACAGCACCATGGGAAAACAACAAAAAAAAAGAACTTCAAAATATCAGACTGCAGGTTGCTCTACCAAATTCAGAAAAAATATATCATTTATGATAGATGTTTGTCAGAAGGCTCATAATTAAAATCTCCAAAACTGATGTTTATGAAGTTGATTAAAACAAACAAACAAACAAACATAACTACATAAATAAGAAAAAAAAATCATGAATTATTTGTAAATATCTAGTTCTAGATTCTGGAAAATCAATCAAAATGTGTTATACAGTGTAACATAATACAAAAAAAAAAAAAAAAAAAAGGGAGTGATAAACAAACAGGGTAATGTTGCTCTGGACTACTTCTGGACTACTTTATAATCAATATAACCCTAGGAAAATTAAGAGTTTAAAAATAACATTGTCTAAAAAAAAAAAAAAAGGAAAACATAGAAGAAATGTAGATCAGAACTATCCAGACTTTGGAAAGAGCATTTGTGTTAGTGAAAAGTGAAATAATTTTGTAAAATCCTGTGGCTGATACCACAAGCACATTAGGACCAGAGGATTCAACCATATTTCTTTTTGCCTTGCAAATTGCCAGAGAACTTTCTGCTCATCAGTAGACAATGGGTGGCTATCGTTATTCTCTGATCTTAACTAATGCTATCTCTCATCTGCACCTTAGTCTTCTCTAAAGACTATTCACTTTGACTAAGTGGACAATTTTCATGACATTCAGAATACCTTAATTTTAAGAACTATCCTACTTCTGCTTCAAAAGTGCAAGTTACTTGTACAAAAGTGCAAGTTACTTGAAGTGCAAGTTACTTATTATTTTTTAGAGTAGGGGTTGCTTCCTCATCACTTACGTAGTTCACTTAGACCATTTTTTATACACATTTGTAGCACAACTTCTTCATAGTCTGGGGATTTCTGGAAACAAAATGACTTTCTTTGTTTTGTTTTGTTTTTAG
This sequence comes from Anas acuta, assembly GCF_963932015.1. Taxonomy (NCBI): domain Eukaryota; kingdom Metazoa; phylum Chordata; class Aves; order Anseriformes; family Anatidae; genus Anas; species Anas acuta. The sequence goes on along the minus strand of NC_088979.1, from coordinate 50,399,594 downwards.
TTTGAACAACAGAAGGATCTTTATGTTTTATGGTTAAGGAATATATATATATATTCTGAAGAACACTAACACACTATATACAGTTTTTAGAAATACACATTTTGAGCTAGACACTTCCCTTCATGCATTATATAAGTTTTTCCAATTATAATAGTAATAATAATAATAATAATAATTTGAACTTGTCTCCTTTCTGGAATATACTTCTTTTTTTCCTCACCTACTGTCTCTCTTTTTGTGTACTTAAAGGTATTCTCTTCCCACTCTGATGATTTGTACTGATAAAGTTTTTGCTGATATATACAAAACAGAGCCATTAATGATTTTCTGTTTGTGTGTGTTTTGTATTCACAAAATAAGACAACTCATATAAACAAAAAGAATTAATGATTTATAGTGGAAATCACCTAACAAGTCTGTTTTAGGAAAATGTTTGCCAAATGGAAAATTGTGAAATATTATTATATTTTTCTTACCATTGTTATTACCTTTGGTACCACTCTAGGTACATAACATTGTATTTGTACAGATTTATTTCTAGGTATTATTTCTGAAATCCTAAAGCTGAAATTTGTCAACTGTATCAAATCAAAGTATAAAATTTGTAGTGTGTATGAAGTTTCTGTTTCCATAACTCCAGGTATATTTGCATGTATTCCTTACATTAGGTGCTTTTTACTTTTCAATATCTAAAACATTAATTTGGTACATGAGTAATATTTAAGCCCAAGAGTATTTGATTAGAATAGATGTTGCTGCTTTCATAGGTGCTAGTGTACACTTGTGCATATTACCTGCATATATTTATATAAAATCACAGAATCATAGAATGATTCTGTGCCCATTTCTAATGCCCACTTCTCTGGGCAACTTGTTCCAGTACTTCACCACCCTCTAAGTAAAGAACTTCTTCCTCATACCTAATCTACATCTACCCTTTTTTTGTTTAAAACCATTCCTCCCTGTGCTATCACTACACTCCCTGACACAGTCCCTTCCCAGCTTTCCTGTAGGCCCCCTTTAGGTGTTGGAAGATAAGGTCTCTCTGGAGCCTTGTTTTCTCCAAGCTGAAGAACCCCAATTCTCTCAGCCTGTCTTTATAGGAAAGATGCTCTGGCCACTTGATCATCTTTGTGTTCCTCCTCTGGACTTGTTCTAATACTTCCATGTTCTTCTGGTGCTCTTGAGCTGAATGTATTACTTTAGGTAAGGTGTCATGAGAGCTGAGTAGAGAGAGAGAATCACCTCCCTCACCCTGCTGGCTACACTTCTGATGAAGCCCAGTTGGCTTTCTGGGCTGCAAGCACAGGTTGCTGGCTTATGTTGAACATCTCATCAACCAATGACCACAAGGTTCTCTTCCTCAGGGTTATTTGTGCTCAGGACTGTCCTGGCTGAGATGCAGGATTGTACTTGGATTTTCTGAACCTCATGAGGTTTGCACAGGCCCATTTCTCAAGTCTGTCACGGTCCCTCTGGATGGCATATTTTCCCTCCAGCATGTCGACTGAGTCACACATCTTGGTGTCATCAGCAAATTTGCTGAGGTTGCACTCAATATACCTTCAAGCACAGTGTATTCATACATTGTTTTATATATGTACTTACACGTAAACACACAGAAACACAAACACAAATAATATACACATATATTTTATAATATTTGGACAATAAACATAAAGCAATGGCAAAGAAAAAATATGCATTGCTTCTTGTAAAATAGCACTTCAAGTCCACAACAATGTTAAAAAGCTCAAAGTTTAGTTTTCTCCAGAATACCTACTTTAACATCATTATTAATTTATTTCCATGACTAATTTACTAATTTTCACAGTGGCAAAGTATAAACATTAGCTGGTAAACCAAAAATTCCCATACGTTTTGAAATCACCAGGGTGATAATTAAGAAATCTCAAAGATCAGTCTGTTTCTGAATTCAGGACAAAATATACATAATAGTTTAACTCAAGATTTATCTTTTTTTTTTTTTTTTTCACTTTAAATTTTAACAAAACAGTTATAAATATTTATACTAAGAGGACAACATTTTTACTCCATTTCTTTCTTAACTGAAATACATGCACAACCACCTTGTCCACGAAATGATTAATTAATATACATTTGAAAACAATGTTGATCTCTTCATTACAATGAGATGCTGTGTTATAGCTTTTCTAATGTAATTATTAAAAAATGTATCTTCAAAACATTTCAGCTGTTCCAAAAGTGGAACACCTAAGAATAAGTATATGATTATATACTAATAATGTAACAAGCTCTACAGTATGACTGTGGTTTGCCACAAAGAATCTAATAAATTGCCACCTCAGTTCAAACATCTGCCACAGTAAGTGACAGTGATTACCAAAGAGGGGTATTAGGCATCTTAGCCAATAAAAACATCAAAGAATCTTGATATACTGTGATGAAGAATGTTTGAGATTTCATAATTATATTTTTAACATCTGGAAAAAATATGGATATTTCTGAATCTTAATGTTGCCCTGAGTTTCTTGTTCTAAGACCCTGTTTTCAGTTAGTTTCATCATAACTTTGACAGAATTTAACTATGATGCCTTCTGGTATCATGTATGGCATTAATATACACTGTTTGATGATTACTATTTTCTACCAAAAAGATTTTGTCTTTTCTGAGAATAATGTTGAATGTTTTGCTTTTTTTTTTTTTTTTTTTTTTTTTTTTTTTTCTTGTTTATTCAGATATCATTATGCTACAGTTACTTTACTTTCCACATGTGGTGAAGAAAGGGAGATAATATTTAAAAATGTGAGGAGTTTTTTTTTTTTTTTTTTTTTCAAAAATAAATCTTTCCTTCCCCAAGGAAAAGAAAAAAGTCTGTTTGAGTCTAGTGGAAATATTTGATATGTATTTTTATATCATAGACACAATGTATACACAATCCTGATAAAAATGGCTCTATGAGATATAGTCATTAAATCAAGAGGTTCTGTTTGATTAGCTTGTGGCCAGCACATCCTTAGGCAAGCTATGCTCTGCTTCATGTCAGGTTTCTTTGTCAATAAGACTTCCATTTTCTTGGTCCAGATTTGAGCCCAAGAGCTAAGAAATTTAATTTACTGTGAATGATATTATAACTTGATTTTTTTTGTTATTATTTCTATTACTATTGACATTTTATTGCTAGTAAAAGAAGATAGGCTTCATATTGACATATTATTCAATGAAGGGTCTCAGGACCTGCCAATGCACATTTTGGCCAATGTAGAGTTTATTTTGCTGTAACAGCTATCAAACACTGAAGTGAGTATTTTCTGATTTGCTTCAACTTAAACTCTGTGATTGTCACATAGGATAAAAGTCTGGCCGGCCATAATGGTCATAGTGTAGCAAGTTATATCCTTGTGTAAAAAAATAATCTGAGTAAACTCTGAGAATGAGGATGAAAGAACCTTGATCTCCATCAAGCTCCTTTTAGTGTAGACTTGGGACAGTAGTAACACACAGAAATGCATCGCCTTTTTTTTCTTGAAGAAACTGACACCATCAGCCTTATTACCCAAAAGTACACCAGAAGGGTGATGATAAGACCTAAATGAAGAATTTGGTATGAGTTTTCTTATATATGAATTTTATATGTATTATTTATATGACTTTTCTGTATTAATTGGGAGTAAATGTTATTGTAACTGGAGAAATAATAACACATTTTTAGATTGTTAAATCCTTAATTAAGGTAACAATAAAGTCTTCATTCCATAGAAATGGTGTTTTCTGTTTTGGTCATAGCAACATTTTGAATTTAACAGGAACAATGATCCTGGGAAGGAAAAAAAAAAAAAAAAAGAGAGAGAGAGAAAAAAAAAAAAAAAAAAAAAGAGGAAAAAATAAAAAGCAAAACAAGTGGAAAGGAAATTCCACTAAAATAAAATAAAAAATAAAATATATGAAATATATAAAATGTAATAAAAATATAAGTATAAATATAAAATAAAAATATAGATTATAAATTATAAAATTTAAACTTTTAAATATAAAATAATATAAAATATAAAAAATAGAAATTAAAAAATAAAAAATAAAATAAGGAAAACTTTCTACTGAAGTTATTTTGTTGCAGCAATTTAGAGATTCCATTAAATTTGGAGTTGTTTGTGTAGATTGTTGCTTATGTATTATGTTTATGTATTATGTTTATGTGTTTTTGGGTGACAAATCACTTTACTGTCCTGAATAGCAACGTGAATTTTCCTTAAATTCTATAATTCTGTAGTAATTCTGTAATTTATTTTATTTTATTTTTTTTCTGATATGAGACAGGGAAAGACAAGTATCAGAACTGAAGATAGTAGGACTATCTTGGAAATACTGTATGTAAATATATATAGAAATATTTTCATCCTTTTAGAAATAAAAACCCAATCTGCCTCTCTGTTATAATACAAGTCAAATCTGATCAAAAAGCTTACCATGCATGTGTGAAGTTATTATGGATAAATCTTGAGCTCTGTGGCGTTTGCAGAGAGTGTCTTTTTCAATTTGAGAGTTCAATTTGCGGTATTCACTTTATGGTTTATGAACTGTCTGTAAATCTCTTTCAGGTATTCCCTAAGAGAGTACTGGGTAAGTAATGAATATGTTAATTTGCTGAATTGTTATGAATAATTTGTTAATACCAGATAAGACTAAAAGGTACCCTTGGTTACCTTAACTTCCATGTCTGGATATTTGTTCAGTTATTCCTTAGTCTATTTTCTTACAGGATCAAAACACAGAAGTGCCTAATTCTGAAGTTTGCTCAAAACCCAATAAAATTTATCAACATGAAATTGTCTCAAAGCACTGATGATTTTAATTCAAATAGGTGGTCAAAAGAGGAGTTCATTGCCTCCCATCCCATCCTTTTCTTAAAATATTGTAAGTTGATGCAATGAAGAAAGTCTCAGTATAGCCTTCTGCATAAGAGGATTCAGGAACTGAACCCCCATATTTCAGGAGAGTGCAAAACCTACCAAAGTGCAGGTAAACTGGAGAACTATGTGCTTTTGTGTTGAAATACTGACATCCAAAAATCAGAGTTGCAAGACAAGTAGTAATTTGCAGTGCAGGATTAAAAAGGGGTAGACTTCTATTGTGTTCTCTTTACAAAGAGCTCAGAGCTCTTTTATTATTATTATTATTTATTTATTTATTTATTTTTAGCGTAAATTGATTTAGCTGTTCAAGACTTCACTATTCCTGGTATACAGCTTCCTCAGGATAACTTTTTTATTCCACTCCTCATTTTTACTTCACCCATTGTACAACTCAGGCATTAAGGCCTGCTAATCCTGCTAATTACACTGTGGATTTCCTCAAGATAAAAACAGAACTTAATTTCAAGTTTCCTATTCCTTGGTAAGTGTGATTAGCACTGCATTATACTGCAAGGAGTGGATGACACCACGCTTCCTTGTCTATGCATGCTGTTAAAATAGTAAATTCTGCTCAAATAGATACTTGAATTTAAGAGAAGACTGTGCAGGATTGTGAGTGAATCTACATCGCGAGTACATCTACGGTGGGCTGCAGCTCAGCATAAGGTTTGGTCAAGACTCAGATATATAGCAATAAGAGTTTATCTACATAATAAGCATCTCAGCATATCCCTGCTATTTATCATAAAAGTCAAGAATGAATGGAGACTCAAAACTTTTAGGAGCAGCAGTGAAATTTGAAAAGGGAAATGCTACACAGTCCATTAAGTGTTTTGAGTAGGTAGTCACTGTCTATAAAAAGAACTTAAACATACAGAACTTAACTCAACTACAACACTTAAGTGTCTAGTGTACATATATATACATAAATATATATATAAACATGAGGTTAAAATGATTTAGGGTGGAAAATGAATGATTTAGGTTGGAAAAGAACTATAAGATCATCAAGTCAAATTGCTAACCTAGCATTGCCAAGTCTACCACTAAACCATGTACTAAACCAAGTACCACATCTATGCATCTTTTGAATACCTCTAGGGATAGTAACTCAACTACTTCCCTGGGCAGCTTGTTCCAATGCTTTACAGTAAAGAAATATTTCCTAGTATCCAACTTAAACCTTTTCTGGTGCAACTGTAGGCCATTTCTTCTTGTCCTATATTGCTTTTGGCTTGGGAGAAGAGACCTACCCCCACCTGGCTACAACGTTGTTTAAGGTAGATTTGTAGAGAGTGATAAGGTCTCCCCTGAGCCACCTTTCCTCTAATCTAAATAATCCCAGTTCCCTCAACCAATCTTCATAAGATTTCTTCTCTACTACCTTCACCAGCTTTGTTGCTATTCTTTGGACATGCACCTCAATGTCCTTTTGTAGTAAGGGGCCCCAAAATGAAGAGCATATTAGAGATGTGGCCTCACCAGGGCTGAGTACAGAGGGATGATCACATCCCTAGTCCTTCTGGCCACATTATTTTTAATACAAGCCAGGATGCTGTTGGCCTTCTTGGCCTCCTGCGCACACTGCTGGTTCATATTCAGACAGCTGTTGACCAATGTCCCCAGGTCCCATTTTGCCAGTCAGAATTCCAGCCACTCTTCCCCCAGCCTGTAGCCCAGCATGGGCTTCTTGTGCCCCATGTCCAGGACCCAGCACTTGGCCTTGTTGAACTTCATACAGTTGTCCTCAGCCCATTGATCCAATCTATCCAGATTCCTCTTCAGAGCCCTCCTACCCTCAAGCAGATAAACATTCATGCCTAACTTGGTGTCATTTTCAAACTTACTGCGGGTGTACTTGATCCCCCATCCAGATCATTGACAAAGATACTGAAGAGAAGTGGCCCCAATACTGAGCCCTGGAGGACACCAGTCATGACTTGTCTCTGTCTGGATTTAACTCCATTCACCACAACTCTTTGGGCCCAGCCATCCAGACAATTTTTTTTACCTACGAAAGAGTATACCTGTCCAAGCTATGTGCATTCAGTTCCTCCAGAAGAATGCTGTGGAAAATGGTATCAAAAACTTTACTGAAAGCTAGTTGGACAACATCCACAGACTTTCCCTCATCCACTAAGAACATCACCTTGTCTTAGAAAGACATCAGGTTAGTTAAGCAAGACCTGCTTTTCATAAACCCTTTATGACTGGGCTTGATCACCTGGTTATCCTGTAGGTGTCACATGATGGCACTCAGTATAATCAGCTCCATGAGCTTCCCCAGCACTGAAATCAAACTGACAGGCCTATAGTTTCCTGGGTCCTTCTTATGGTCCTTCTTCTAGATGGGTGTCACATTTGCTAGCTGTCAGTTGACCGAGGTCTCCCCTGATAGCCAGGACAGCTGATGAATGATAGCAGCTTGTTGAGCACTTCTACCAGCTCACAGTACCTGAGGAGAGATCCCACTTGATACCATTACATATAAGTGGTACAGCAGGTCACTAATCATTTCCTCTCGTATTATGGAGGCTTCATTACGCTTGTCTTCCAGTTCAGTGGGCTGGGTACCCAGAGAGGAGCTGGTCTTACTACTAAAGACTACTTAGGGAAATAAGGCACTAAGTACTTCAGCCTTTTCCTCATCCTTTGTCACTGTGTTTCCCCACACATTCAACAAAGGACGGAGAGTCTGCTTAGTCCTCTTTTTCATGTTAATGAATTTATAAAAACATTTTTAATTTTCTTTAATGACAGTAGACATATTGAGCTCCATTTGGGCTTTGGCCCTTCTAATTTTCTCCTTGCACAGCCTCATGTCATCTTTGTAGTCCTCCTGAGTGGCCAGCTCCTTTCAAAGGTTTTACACTCTCTTTTGTTTCTCAAGCTCTAGTCAGAGCTCATTGTTCAGCCAGACTGTTTTTCTTCCCCTCTGGCACATCTTTCAGCTTCTGAGAATGGCCTGCTTCTGTGCCTTTAGGATTTCCTTCTTGACGAGTGTCTGGCCTTCCTGGACTCCTTTGCCTTTCAGGACTGCCTCCCAGGGGACTCCACCAACCAGTCTCCTAAACAGGCCAAAGTCTGCCCTCTGGAAGTCCAAAATGAAAATTCTTGCTAAACTCCCTCCTTACTTTTCCAAGAATTGAAAACTCCACTATTAATTCATGATTGCTATGCCCAAGACATCCTCCACCCTCACATCACTCACAAGTCCTTCTCTGTTCACAGGCAAAAGGTCCAGCAGGGCACATTCTTTAGTTATGTCACTCACCAGCTGTCAGGAAGTTATCTTCCATACACTCCATAAACCTCCTAGACTGTTACCTCTTTGCTATATATTGTATTTCCAGCAAATATGTGGTAAATTGCAGTCCCTCATGAGAACAAGAGCTAGCTATTATGAGACTTCTCCCAGCAGCTTATAGAATATCTCATATGCCTCTTCGTCCTGGGTAGGTGTCCTATAACATACTTCCACCATGGCATCTGCCTCACTGGAGTTCCCCTGATTCTTACCCATAAACACTCAACCTCATTGTCAGCATTATTAACCTTTAGACAATCAAAACACTCCCTTATATACAGGGATACCCCACTGTTTCTCCTTCCTAGCCTTTCACTTCTGAAGAGTTTATAGCCATCCACTACAGTGTTCCAGTTGTGCCAGTCCATGTTTTTGTAATGTCAACTATGTCACAGTTTTCTTTCTTTGCAATGGCTTACAGCTTCTCCTGTTTGTTGTCCAAACTGCATGCATTGGTGTAGATGCACTTCAGCTGGGCTAGCAAACCTGTCACCTTTTTTTTTAGGGGGGGAAGGTGGGAGAAGTCTTGTGGCCTTTCTCAGGCACTTCTGTCATTTCCAACTCATCAATATCCCTTGTGCCTTTGCTGTCACATGTCTCTCTATCTTCTACCTCTACTGCGATGGCATACCGAGGGACCTTGCTAACACACCATCCCACAGACACCAGCATACTGCCCCCAGGCTTATCTCTAGCAAGCCCATTTTTATCCCTTTCCCTCTTCAAATCTAGTTTAAAGCCCTTCCAATGAGCCCTGCCTACTCCTGAGCAAAGATCCTTTTCCTCCTTTGAGACAGATGAACCCAGTTTGTTGCTATCTGGCCTGGTGTAATGTAAAATGACCTATGACCAAAAATAAAAAAAAAGTTCTGCCAGTGACACCAAGCTCAAAGCCAGGTGTTGATCTGCTGGCTTCTCCTGTTTCTTCCCTCATAATTTCTAGCACCTGGAGGGATAGAAAAAAACACTACTTGTGCTCTTGATCCCTTAACCAGTTGTTCCAAGTTGGCCCTGAAGTCTCTCTTGACTGCCCTCAGACTTCTTGTTGAAACTTCCTTGCTACCTACCTGAAAAATCAGTAATCAGTAATAACCTGAGGGCCACAGAAGGGAAGAAAACTTTCTTCACATCTCTAACCTGGTCCCTAATGAGGCAGCAGACTTTCCTATGAAGTGGATCTGGTCTACATATTAAGCCTTCTGTTCCTTTCAGAAAGGAATCTCCTATAACAACAGCCTGCCTTTTTTTTTCTTGATGGGAGCTGTTTTGAGGCAGGGTGTAGGCTGACTTTACCTTGGTGACATTAAAATGTCAATTACTTTTTCATCTCAAGATATAAGATATTTATTTTTTATTTTATTTTTTTTTCATTTTCTCCGTTTTTTTTTTTAAATCTTATGACCTCTGTAAGTTATCAGTTTCCTAAAAGGGATATCTACTTTGGAAAACTTTTGTAGTAATTTTCTGATCCTGTCTATTTCCACCTATGCAATTTTTGAGTGCATCATTGATTGCCATTGAACACTATAATTTTGATTAAAGGATTTCCAGCCTTTATATAGCAAAGCTCAGGGTAAGAGGAATAGGATGGAAAGATCATTTTATTTCACAACATTCAGAACATAGTTTCATACATACCTACCAATGCCAAGATATGTTCATTCAGGTGGTCTGTCCAATTTGCAGAATTAGGGACATTTACATCTGTGCACCTCTGTCTTTTTATTTATTTATTTGTTTATTTATTATTTTATTTTCAATGGTGCAATGGGCAGCAGACACCAAACAGGTGACAATGTACAGATTTCGAATATGCTTTTTGTACCTGAAAATGATCTGTCAGTAATTAGTCTCTCCATCTTGACTCATTTTTATGAGCCATCACTGTCCTGTATCATTCAGCCTTGTGTGTCCTGAGAAGCTGCACATGGATACTGCACATGGATTGCAGCTGCACATCCAGCTGCAATCTGGATGACACACTAGAAAAGGTATCATAACACATTCTATTTTATAGTGTTTTTTACATTTTTGTGTGTGTGTGTGTGAGTTTTGTTTGTTTGTTTTTCTTTACAATTTTGGTACTTCTACACATATAGTCTGCAACTCACAATCCATTCATAACAATCTTCAAATTTTTAGTACAATTCCCAACATCTGGGGTCTGCAATACAGCTAATTGCCCTTGTGGACTTCTAACCTAAAATATATTCAAAATGGGTCTCTGAATAAATTTTCATTTCCATATAAATATGCACTTTTTCTGTCACAGCAGCAAGCAATAAGATTGAAATGAATATGCAGAGCAGTAGAAAATCTGCTGGTCTGGAATATAAGTTTTTGAAATCTGGAATATTTGAAGGATGCTCATGATATGGAATTAGTTCATTTCCCTTAATGGAAGCAATAGTGAAAGTGCTGAAGGATAAACTCTTAGGAATAAACACAAGGAAAGTTAATGCTGAGTTGTGAATTTAGGTTAGCTGATGAAATGTTAATATTTTTTTCTAAGTAGAAGTCAGATGGGTGTATGGTGTATGTAGATCAGAGAGAAAGAGTTCAATAAAGGAAGAATGAGTGAAAACTAATGCTGGCTTCACACAGTTTTAAATATTAAGTTACGTAATATGTTTGATTGAGATAGAGTTTATTTTCTGCATAGCAGCCCCTGTGGGGCTATGTTTTGAATTTGTACCTAAAATAGTGTTGATAACACACCCATGTTTTAGCTATTGCTGAAAACTACTTTCACAGCATTAAGCTTTTCTTTTTCTCCCACTCTGCACTCCCAGTGAGTATGCTGCAAGTGGACAAGAGTCTGAGAGGTGACACAGATGGAAGTTAAGCCCAACTGACTAAAGAGATACTTCATATAGTACAATGTCATACTCACCAATAAAACATGGAGTAAATGAAGAAGGGAGGAGGAGTTGGCTCCAGACATTCAGTGTATAAAGAAAGGCCTGCTTGTGGGAGTTGATTACTGTTTATTTTTGTTGTGTTGGTTTGTTTCTCTTTTCTTCATCTATTAAGCAGTATTTATCTTGATACATAAGTTTTCTTCTCATCCCTCATCTTCCCCACCCCACCCCCCTTTTTTTTTTCTCTTTCTATTTTCTTCCCCCATCTTCATGAGGGGCAGTAGGGAGGGATGGAATGTCTCTGTGGGTGTTTGGATGCTGGCTGAGGTCAAGAAATCACAATCAGAGATACCTTTCTCCACTCCATACCATTAATTTTCCTAGTTTCCAATTAATTATTTGAATTAATTTTTCATTGCCCTACATTATTATTAGAATGGTCACTTCTCTACATTTTTTTTATATATACAAAAAAGCCAGCAGAACAATAGCCAGCTTGGAGTGTGGATTCACAAAGAAATAAAAGATTTTGTGTAAAGATTTTTATTTTATTTTTATTTTTGTTTTTCATTTTTATTTTGAAAAGGTAATAATTTATGAATAAAAAAATGAACAGCAATATTAATAAGATGTGTTGTAGCACCTAATGCTACAACCAGCATACCATCTTGTTAGACAGAATTTCACATCATTCTGTCAGTCTCTCTTTCTGCTCTGAAATAAAAGAAGCCAGAAGGAAATTTTAGATACGTTAAAAAAAAAAAAAAAAAAAAAAAAAAAAAGGAAAACGGTACGTGTGACACCCAGCAGCACAGCAGCATTATGTTGTTACAAATACGAGGAGGTATTTGTTCACATGCCGTGTAACCATTATAGAGAGGTGTTAGCAGTGTATGATAGAGAGCTAGATGTAGTATTTATGAGATTGCAGATCCTTAGTATAAGTCATGCTTGTTGAATGACTTTTTTTTCTTTTTTTTTTTTTTTCTTTTTTTTTTTCTATCTTTTTTTTTTTTCCTAAACAGAACAGGTATCAGATCAAATTTATAGGTGAAAATCTTATAGTGGCTAGGTGAAAAAGTACCGGAATTGAAAACTGGAGCTTTCCCTTAAGAAAATAATTTGATGTGTTAAAAAATTGAAGATTAATTTTTGAGAAAATTATTTACACTATCAACGGGAAATTGTGTTGATTTCAGGAGACTTTGAAAGTCTTCTTGAAAGTCTTCTTGTGGTTTTCACATGAAAATATTTTGTTTAGGCTCTGTAACTGTAGTCACAGAAAGATGTAACAACATATTAATAATTTTAGCTGTATTAACAGAAAAAAAGTTTATGTTTATTAAAGTTGATTCATACATTTTCAGGTTTGTTATTGTTTCTTAATGACTTGAATGGTTTATTGTTGTTTTCTTTGTTTTGTTTATTTGTTTCTCTGCTGGTTTATTTTTAATATTAGCAAGGATGGGATTCAACACCAGGTCTCAGATGCCCAAATACAAGGTGTAAAAGTAGGTGTCTATATATGAATCAGGTCTCTAAATTCCTATGATAGTCAATGCAAGTCTTCAAGTCATGTCATACTATCTATTCTGCATAGATAACTCAGATCTCCAAATGAACCTAAATGGCACTAGACATATGTCTCTGGTAAAGAGCACTAGGGTCATTTTAACAATGGATAGAATTCCTCTGCTAAACACAGAGATCACAACACTTGATAAACCTTAGGCTGAACAATACACCCAGATGTACTGCATAGCAGATATTACACAAGACGTCTAAAGACCTGTATTCTTCTGATAAAAACAAACAAAAATGACCCTCCACCTAAAATAAATAAGCAAATAAATAAATAAAAAAAAAAAGATTAAAAAATTGTCATCCAAGCAGAAAACTATAAAATGGCATTAGAAACCTAGAGTTAGCAGCAGAATCCTGCCCATTGGCCCTTATAATTAACAAAACTTTCTTTACAATATATATAAAAAACACTGGGGTCATCTCATCAGATTTTAAACACTGAATAATTAGTTGGCCTCTTTAATCTAATATAATTGTAAGCAGGGATAAGAATTGCAGAGGACAATCGATCTGATACTGCAATAAATTAGACAGGCAGAATGAATCACTCACTGAACTAAATTCTGAAAAAGTCTAGTAACATAATCTAAAAATAGACCAATCTTTCTTTATAACTTCCAACATTCAATGAGAATGTTCCCTCATCGTGACTCACCTTTATCAAATTCAATGTGTAACTTCAGTATCTAAATTTAGAAGACTAAATCCTTATGGCCTTAGCTAAATAATACATTCACTACCACTTTCAGAAGCATAGTCCTTCTTTACCTAGCAAAATGTTCCTAATGTAGAGTGATCATTTTCTGTTTAGTTGCAGCATTTATCATGGAATAAATCAGGAATAAAACAAGCAATTTATCAGGGGAATAAGGAAATAGAAGCTATTAGGAGATTAATTTATGTTTTCAAATATTGTAAATACTTTTGGCCAGAAGGAATACATAATTTAAAAGTTAATTCTGACATCTTAACATAGAGACATTACATTCTGGAACTGCCAAAATGTTTTGTTTCAGAGCTATTCTGAATTAAATATTCCTCTGGTTTGTTTGTTTTAAAGCACATAATTAATTTTACAATAATGGCAACAACAACAAAAAAATAAGACAATTACTTCAATTCCAAAAGTAACCAAAATATTGAATCTCCTCTACATTCTAGTTTCACTTTTTTTTTTTTTTAATTTCATTTATATATATATATATTAATTCCACTGTTCAGATATACACCCCTCATTAATATAATATATAACATAAAATATAATAAATATAAGTATAAATAATATAAAAACACACATAATATATAAATATATAATATATAAATATATAATGTATAAATATATAGTATATAAATATATATATATAAATATTACTAATAAATACAATTATTTATTTATTTTACTTAAATCTACATAGCCATTCAATAAACTTCAGTTTGTTTGTCAATGTAAACTAAGTGTACAGCAGATTTTTATGCTATCAGAAAAGAAGATATTTCTGTAACCTTTTCAATAGTTTAATAGGCAACAAGTTGTGGTAAAGAATTGAAAGGTTGGAAAAGATCTCCAAGATCATCCATAGTTTATACCTACATAAGAATATCTTAATAGAAAATACGCTGTCCATTTTTTACTCCTTGGAAGTATGAGTACTCCTTGGAAGACTGAGCATCTTATTGAGGTTAATCTATGGCCTACTCCTGGGGAAGTCCATGGGACTTGCTAATAAGACATAGACACTCATAGACAGCAGCATCGGGAATGGCTAAGAAATGCTGTGATTGTACTGAGAGGTTAGACAACTTTCAAATCCACTAAAAGATATAATATTCTTCAAACTGCGCCAAGGCCTGAGAGGAATGTTTTGAATTTGCTTCTCAGGAAATATTAGGCTAGTGTTTAAGATCAGAATTCTTGTTTTTGTTTTATTATTATTATTATTATTATTATTATTATTATTATTATTATTATTATTATTATTATTATTATTATTACTATTACTATTACTATTATTATTATTATTATTATTATTATTTATTATTATTATTATTATTATGTGGATCTCTGTATATCCTAATTTTGTCTGGGATAGAGTTAATTTTCTTCACAGCAGCTGGTATATGTCATGTTTTAAATTTAGAATAAATATAATATTGTTAGTGAACTGTTGTTTTAGTTGTTGCAGAGAAGTCCTTACACAGAGACAAGGACTTTTCAGCTTCTTGTGCTTCCCTGACAGCGAGGAGAATAGGGGTGTACAAGAAGCTAGGAGGGGACAGAGCCAGGACATCTGACCCAAACTGACCAAAGGAATATTCCATAACGTGTGGTACAACAAAAACTGGGAGACTTGGCCAGAGTGGAGAGCTGCTCCAGGATTGGCTGGGCATCACTTAGCAGGTGGAGAGCAATTGAATTGTGCATCACTTGTTTTAAATATATATATACATATATATATATATATATATATATATATATATATATATATATATATATATATATTCCATATATATTCCATTATTATAATAATACTATTTTGTCTTCTGTTTCTATGCTAAACTCTCTTTATCTGAACCCACAAGTTTTCTTTCCCCACCCCACACTTTCTAGTTTGTTCCTCAATCCCACTTGGGAGTAACAAAGTGCTGAGCAGGTACATTCATGCTGTGTTCATGCTTTTATTCATACAGTGTTTGTGGAAGAATGTAGGAGCCAGTCTCTGGACCCACATGTATATAAATAAGTAAATTTTGTTACCAAACTCCTTATTCACCTTGTTGAACATTTTCAGTAGTTCTGGTAATTTGTACTTAATTCTTACTTCAAACAATACCTTCTTAGATTTTATAGCATGCTGTTGTTTTTTTTTTTGTTTGTTTGTTTTATTTAATTAATTATTTTTAATCTCAGGAGTTTTATTCGTCTTTAAAACATTTTTTTTCCTCTGGGTACTGAATCTTATTGTTAACATGCAGAAGCTATTTGCTCCCAAAGTATTAATGGCAGAAATATCTGAATAGATGCACATTTCTAAATAAAACAGCAATGAGCTAGATCGTTTAATATAGTTTAATATGGCAATGGTTTAATAAAAGATCCCAGATCATCCTTTTTTATCTCTATTTCTTAACTGATAAGTATTTCCTTAGCTCTATTTTCAGTCATTATACATAGTTCCCTTCAAGACATTCTGGTTCCCAAAAAGTCTATACAGACTACAATATAACAGATATGTCTCCTTCCATTCTGCATAATTCTCTATCTTCATCCCAGTGTCCCTCACAGCCTTGAAAACTACAGCACGTCCTCAGGCAGTGATTTGGAGTCTAAAACAAAAAACTGTACTTTCACATTTTAAAAACACCACTTCCATATAGCCCTCAAAATATTTATAAACTTTTGGTACTTAATTAAACAATTTTCCTATCTGAAGCATCCCACATGGAACCCCAAGGAGATGAGGGTCACATATTGTGCCTTTTATATATACTTTTTTATGCCTTTTATATACTTCTCAGTGTGTGGGTATGCAAGCTGTTCTGTGCCATTTGGCCAGCAGCAGTAGAGACTGTTCTCATAGCTCTATGAAGGGATTCATATGTTCAGCACCGTAGATGTCCACATGAGGTCTTTGACATAAAATGACAGTTCTTGTTTTCTTCTCATTAGATTGGTGAAACAGCTGAGAAGCTTCTCAAGATGTCTGTTGAAGCCAAAATGTGCTCATGAATGTGCAATCACCCATAGCCTTCAAGAAAGCATCATATTTATAATCCAATACATGAAAAAAGAAGAAAGGATAGATTCTATGCAAAATAAAGTTCCCTCAACATACATTCTTTGAAGTATTAAAAGACTATGACTAGGAATGGTAGTTCTAGCAACTTCTTACTGTTTCTTACTGGAAGCAGTGGTGGTTAGTCACCTTTAAGAAAGACTGCACATGATTACTTGATACAAAATTGTAAGCACCAGACAAATAATTGAACAAACAAACAAACAAACCCATCTTTCTATAGAGTGGATTTCTGACTTAACAAAGCATGAAGGGAAAAAAAAATAATACATCTAGTTCAAGAGTTGTATACAATGTCCCCTATCAAACAAGTGAGCAAGGTTTATTTATGCACATTTCTATTGTGTTTTCATGGGCAAGTCTCATCAGGAGGGTATGGATGGGTGGCACTGCAGGAGTGGCCTCTGTGAGAGGAGACTGGGGCTGCCCTATTCTGGATACAGACAGTTCCAGTTGGCCTCAGCAGTCCCACAGGCTGAGTCCAGCACCTGAGATGGTGGCATTTTCTTGATGACATTAAATTTCTTTTCTCTTGAGTATTTTTTTATTTAATATAAAGCAAAACATGCATAGCAGTGAGAAAATAACAGTGTGAGACAAAATCTTGTAAAAAACAAAGTTAGAGAAAGAGCAGATGTAGAAGGTGTTCCAGGTGCCAGAGCAGAGATTTCCCTGCAAGCTGTGGAGAGGACTGTTCACATTTCTGCCCACGCTGGGGCAGACAGATATTTCCTGAAAGGGAACGGTAACCTCTGGAGAGGCCACAAAGGAGTAGTTTTTTTCGTGAAGGCTTATCAGCTTGTCAAGGACTGCAGCCCATAGAAGGACCCAGTCTGGAGCAGCGGACAGGAAGGAACATCAGAGGAACAACTATGGGCTTACCACAACCTCCATTTCCCATCCACCATTCTGTCTATGCCACTCAAGTAGTAGGAGAAGGTAGAGAAGCTAGAAAGGAAGGGGTGAAGTAGAGCCTGGGAAGAAAGGGGGAACAGAGGAAAGTTGTTTGTTGTTGTTATTTTTCCCCTGATTTTTATTTATTTTGTACTATCCATTCCTATTCTAATTGGCAGTAAATTAAATTATCTTTCTCCAGGTCTGTATATGTGGCTCAGCCCAACACAGAGTATAAAATGTATTCCTTTCTAACAAATGGATATGCCCAGCATCATGAAAGTGAGCATATTATAGACACTGGTAATAAGAATCACATTTCTACTGTGATACAACGGAATATTGCAATCGCTATATTGTGCTTGTGTAGTGATTTCAGTACACTGTTAGATTCTCCAATACTCTGCTAATTCAGAATTTTTGTGTACCATCAGCTATCTTTGAATACATAAATTTGATATTAAACATTACACCCTCAAGGCATGGAAAAAAACGCAGAGAGTATTGGTCTCTGACAAGTGTGAACCATGACATTTTCTTCATAAGTCTAGCTAATGCATTTAATTAAATTTTTCTGCCACATGCACAGACACACACATGTAAATGCATTATCAAAGACAAGCAGTGGTTGTCTAAAGCTCAACTTAATTACTCCTACACAAACATTTACAAGGTTTTATGTTGTTCTAAGACATTGTCAGAAAGCATTTACTCCAGAAGGAAAAAGTCTCTTCTAAAGTCCTTTGTCCTGTCTTCCCTCTTAATTTACTCTCAGTCACCTCAAATGGAGATAGGCTTTCTTCAGACAAGTTGAACACATCTGTTAGCCAACACAGACTATAAATTTTACTCTAAATAGACACACACTTTTCAGTCAGTGGTGTAGTTCTCTAGATTCCGCTAGTGATACTGATCTTATAACCTTTGGTTAAAACAAGATCCTAGTCACTTGGGTAGCTTTATCACAGACACCTGTGTTTATATGTCTGAATACAAAACTGAATCCTACTGCTGTATTAAAATAAATAAATAAATAAATACATAAAAATGTTACCAGGTGCTGTGGATTAACCTGGCAAGTAGCTCAACACCACACAGACATTCACTCATTCCACCACCACCCTCCCAAGTGTTATGGGGAAGAAAATTGAAGAAAGGGGTGAAAGAACTCATTAATCCTTCATTAGGATGGTTTAATAAAAAAAGTTTTATTATTCTGCGTATACTATGGAAAATCCCTTTAGCCAGATACTGGATTATCTGTCCTGGTTCTGTCCTCACCCAGCTTGTAGTGCACCCCCAGACTCCTGGTTGATGGAGCACTATAAGAAGCTGAAAAATCCTTGACTTAGAGTAATCACTGCTCTGCAACAATTAAAACATCAGCCTGTTATCAACATTATTCTCTCCTAAATCCAAAACACTATCACTTAGTAACATTCATGCTCTCATTATAGTAGCATACAATTCTAGTCATAGATCCACTTTTCTAAGGTTTAACTGAGACTTTGATATTGTGATGCTTAGTGCTACATTGGTGAAGAGTTAGGCACAGTATTTTGAAAATGAAATTATGTAGAGTTAGACACTAGAAGCCCTAGAATATCAAAAGTATGAAAGCTTATTTTCTAGCTGTTATCTCTGAAAGTGTATGTTCTCATACATTCAGTTTGCTCGTAACATAGTGCTAAGATACATAAATGAACTGATAAGAAAATAGGTACATCTGTGATTTCAGAGACTGTAAGTTTGTCTTGATTCAGATACTACAAGTTGTAATATTCATTACTACATAACTTTGTTATTTTCAGTTGCCCCACTAAGGCATCCCAACATGGATCAAATGTAAGGCCCAGTTCTAAAAGTCTATTTCCTTCTCATTTTATATGTAGGGAACATTCTCTATAATCACCTAGAGTGAATAACCCAACACTGAGATTTATTTTGCCTCAACTATTGCCCAAAATGAAAAAGCACTCCCTCTTGTCTTTTTCTATGGTCAAGAGAGATAGGAAGACAAGTATATATTCAGGGTCAGTCTGGTCCCTCAAGATTTGATTCTTCAGTTGCTGACATTTTGATCATGCCAGTTCATGACATTCTTTATATAAAGGCTAGCACAAACAATACGCTCATTAAGGCACCTTAGTTCAATATCTCAAGTTAGGTAGAATGAATTTGTTTTAAGTAATTAAATTAATCAAATACCTGCAAACAACATTTTATTTATTTATTTATTTATTTATTTATTTTGAATATGGCTCTTAGTGCCCTACATCTAAAATATGGCTTCAAAACAAGCCAGGAAGACTGGACAACCAAGACTCACAGCCATGCAGGGAATACAGGGAATACAGAGCTATACCAAAGACGTGTATAACAGAGCCATATGAAAGATGTGAATATCAGGTTGTGAGTCCTAGCATAGACCAATAACCACTGAATCATGCATTTGTCCCCTTTGAATTTTGTAGTTTCATATTGCTTAAACATTTGTGATTCATATGTTTGTAACTTGGGTTATTAGATTTAAATTACCCAACCAGAGTAAAGAAACAAAATTAATATGCTACTTCTTTCAAAGCACATCAGAAAGCCAAGGGGAAGCACATAGATAAAGAGCAAGAAAATAAATAAAATTAGTTTCAGTTACAAGAGTGAGATATTTTTGTTCTAAGTAATTTCCTTCTCCAGCCTCTCAGAAAAAGTTCTTTGCTTGCTATTAAACATCAAACACCTTCTATAAATACCAAACACATCAGAAACTGTTGCTTAAGTTTAACATTTACTTTATCCACATTTTTGCACCTATTTTTTAATTTTATTTGCAGTGGAACTGTAACAGAAATGTTACTGTATTTACTGGATGAAGGACATACTCTAGTTACATTAACACTCCTTCTAAAAATTGTTTTATTCCAAAACCATTAATCTCTGAAAAGCTGGCATACAAAAACTTTTATTTACACGGGTGATGTGTGAATATATTTTTCTTCTTCTTCCAGTTGTTTCACTATTCACTCTTGTCTGTCCTTTATGGCTCATAAGACTTGCACAACTGCTTCTAGGAATTAAATACACACACACATACACACATACACACACATATTTATATATATATGTTCTAATTTGATTTAATCTTCCCTTTCTTCACAGCAAGTAGTCAAACCATCTTCAAAATATAATTCTTATGAAAATGAATATCTGATATCATTATTAAATCACAAACAATGCAAGAGCACAGCCACAAGAAGAATCATAGAATCATAGAATCATAGAATATCCTGAGTTGGAAGGGACCCTTAAGGATCATCAAGTCCAACTCTTGACACCGCACAGGTCTACCCAAAAGTTCAGACCATGTGACTAAGTGCACAGTCCAATCTCTTCTTAAATTCAGACAGGCTCGGTGCAGTGACCACTTCCCTGGGGAGCCTGTTCCCAGGGAATCAGATATTATGTTAGAAATCAGATATTATGTTAGAAAATAATAATAAATAGTAAGTGCATAGATAAATTAATGATGATGATTCTGCTAAAAAAGACACATTTCAGCTGTTCCAGCAGTAGATAGGGAAAAGCTAATTGTGTTACTAGCAGTTAACACCAGCCAAATGAGAGAGACATTTCTGAGAAGTAATCTGTAATAAAATGTCTTCCATATATGGGATAATCAGTGTTGAAATTTTCAGTAAAATATCTCAGCTTAAGAAAGATGAGGGCAAAAAGAGGGACAAGGATTCCTTGGGGCACATCCTAACACAACATTTTCAAAACATGAATAGAAAGAAGTTTTTATCAGTGCTGCCACTGTCTTTTACTGATTTTAGCAATCTGTGGATGCACTTTTGGTACAAAAATCTACACCATTCTAATGGATGTTAGAAGAGGTACAGGTTGTCATCTTTTCCACACATTGTGTATGAACTCAGTTCATTGTCAAGAATATCAGGAATTAGATCTACTTCCATATTGAAAATCCCTGTTATATTAGAGTCCACATTTTTGAAATTCATAAAGATCAAGAACTTTAACCTTGATACATATATCTGGAATAAGTAGAAGTCTATATTTACAATATTCTTAGTTACTGATACACTTCATTCACTTCTGAAATGTAAAATGTGGCACAGGTGAATGTTTCTGAAGCATAACAAAGCTTATGACATCATAGTTATTGTCAGAAACAATTCATTGTTACCTGTAAGAGCCAGGTAGTTGGTAATTTTTTTATTTCTCAAAGAGTATGCAAATCAATGTCAAGCATATTTTATCTCAAGGTCTTTCTTATTGGAAGCAACAAAGAACAGAAGATTAGAGTTTGTATGAAATATATCATGATTTATTATATTAATAGTTCTATCATTTCCAGATTCATATTCTAAATGTTCTTCTCTCTTGTATCATCAAGTAGATGCTGTCATTTTTTTTCCAGACCATTATACTTCATGATATATTAATGCTGGCATCACTGAGGAGGTTAGCAGTAAAAGCTACCTTGCGATTTCATTTTTTTTCGGAAGTTGTAGATATTTAACTGCATTCTTTTTCTGAGAAAATTATTTTCTTACAAACCTCTTCAAAATGGAAAAAAGGACTGTAATTAAATGTAGTTAAAATGCTTTAAAGCAGGTATCCAAGGGCTAGTGAAAATTTGCAATCCAAAACATTAGAAGTCTTTAGAAGTTCAAACAAATATAATAGAAATTTCAGAAGTTATTATTTCATAAGTATGTGTAATGTTCACAACAAATTGTAAAGACTAAAAGCAAAACACAAACAATTGGTCATTACATTCTACTAAATACTGTGAAATCTGTGAAATGCTATTCTTTTTTTTTTTGGGGGGGGGGGGGGGTGGACCTTTGGAGGCGGGGAGGATGAGTGTATCTAAAAGCACTGAAATGGAAGTGTGTTGTTTCAAATATTTATAACTGACCACAATTGCTACTAGCAATGATAGCTCTACTCTGTGGTTATCAGGTTGCACTTCATAAACTGTGTCTAGTTCTGGTATCCACAATTCAAAAAAGACACAGACGCACTAGCGAGGATTCAAAGGAGGGTCACAAAGATGAAAAAAGAGCTGGAGAACCTGCGCTATGAGCAAAAACTGAAGAAGTTAGGTCGTTTTACCCTGGAGAAGAGAAGGCTCAGGGGAGACCTCATGACAGTATTCCAGTACCAAAAGGCAGATACAAAGAGAATGGAGATGTTCTTTTCATAAAGATACACAAAGAGAGGACAAAGAGAAAAGAATACAAGTTGCACTGGGAGAGTCTTCTCCAGAAAATATAAGACTTTATTTATTTATTTATTTATTTATTACAGGAAGAACAATTAATCAGTGGAATAATCTCTCAAGGGATGTAGAAGAATGCCCATAATGGGAGGTTTTCAAGATGAAACTGGACAGGATGCTAAACCTAGACACCCTCTCCATAAATTTCCAGGGCCATTCTATTATTTCATGATTTTATGAATGCTTTCATAAAAATTCTCAAAGAATTTTGTGTTTGTATGTCTATATAGAAAAGAATAAACCTATGTAGCATTCACTTAGAAATGTTGATCTAGCTTTCTTTGGGTTAAAATAGGAAAATATCTGTTTTTAAGATCTGGAAATGTTAGTAGCCCACTTGCCTGTTGCAGACACAGATAAAGTAATGAGCACAGATTATATCATTGCATCACCACAGCATTGCAACTCCATGGCAGCAGGTGCTGTCACAGATGTAAATCACAATCCTAAATAGTTGTCCTATATGGATGTCTTCTGCCAGACTAAGCACCCTTATACACATGACATAAAGAATGTCATTAATACAAAAGGAAAAATACCAGAAAGACCAGAGTTACATTTGGTACAATACACTCTGTTTTCAGGACCACACGTTCATACTACAGCTTGGCCAGCAATTAAATTATTATAAGTTGCCAATCCAGGTGGACACCACAAGTGTATGTAGGGAGCTAGCTGCTGGTCAAGCTTGCATCACTTTTGCAAGTGAGTCACTCCAGAATGCAATTTAATGTGCAACTTCACAACTTCAATCTTTATTCTACCATGAGGGAAACCTTTTTAAGTGCACCAAGCTCAAGACACTAAGCTCAAGACAGCAATTACAGTGAGAATTCATATCAAGAATAACAGCACCACATCTGCTACCACACTAAAGCATGTTGGTATTCTGTTGTGAGATGTATATTTGTATATATGTGTTGTTCGTCAAACTGGACAAAGACTTGTAGCTTTTTAGAAGTGTGATTTGTGGTACCTGTGATTGTTCAGGGTTTGCCTGAATAATCAAGTTACAGCAAAGTAACTCCAATCAGGAGGCTAAGGACTAGTATATAAGTTTAGTAGTTTAACCAATCAACAAATAAAACACCTAGGTAATACCATTAGTTGTTCATGGCTTTCTGTTATTTCTGTTCTTCTCATTATAGGGAGGAGAAATAATTGGAAAACAAATAAGCTGTCAGTGAAACCAGTCATGAGCAGTCAGTGTTCTAAATATTTTATTTCCTGGAAGTGGTTGACTTCTATTCTGAGACATTATTTCTTGAACAATTCTCTTCCTTGAGGAGCTCATGTATGTGTGGATGTGGACTTGGCGAGTTATTCATTTACTTGAGTTTCTCTCAGCTTTCAACTCCAGTTCATTTTGCCTAGGGTTCTTGATTCATAAACACACATCAGTTTCATTTTCATTCATCTACTGAATATTTAAAAAATCTGCAGTATTCAAAGACTACATGTTCTTGCAATTTACCTTGGTATGATTATGCAGAGATAATAAATAAATAAATAAAAGAAAAAACTCTTCAAATTTGTAAAACATCCTGTCTGAATATTTTTTATTTCAAAAAAAAATAAAAATGTAAGTGGCACAAGTAACAATACCATTATAAATTCATTAAACAAAAAAGAAATGAATATAATGTATCAACTATTGCAGTACATTTAAATAAATTGCTTCTGAAATCTGTGAAAAGACCCTAAGGCATCCATTGCTAAAAGAATATCAGTCAAAATGTTTGGTGATCCCTCCATTCAGTTTCTCTTTATATATCAAACACAAATTTCTTGTCATCATGGCCTTTCACAGTTGATTACCATCTCTCATTTCTTATTTGTCACTGACACCAACTTGCTTTTTCTATCATGCTGTATTTATACTGCTTAAACTTTCAGTCATGATACCACTACATTTTCCCCTATATCTGCTGTTATCCTTTAGATGGTGTCCTTCACTCTAATCAAAATAATAAGCATTTGTTGTTTTTGTTAATTGTTGTTTTCACCCCATTAAAAAAAAAAAAAGAGTTTTGTTTGCTATTCCTAAGTCAAATGACAAGTAATCATTACTGTGATTGTAGAGTATATAGTGAAAATACTTTGTTGGAACAACCTCTATATAACATTTCTGAAACATTCTTTTAGAAGATAATATTCTTCCCGTAGTTATTGTGGAGTTTTCTTCTAATTCAAGATTAGCTTTTTGAGATTCATTTCTTGAAGTATTTTCAGTTGCAATATACGTGTTACTTCATATATACATCATATATCATATTCACATATACATCTCTATAGCATGGAGATTTACCTTTAACTGTGCTTGTTAGTTATATCATTGGACATTCATGTAGCATTTGATTACCTGAGAACAAAGTAATTTATTTATGTATTTATTTTATGGTAATAATATAACTCTTTCCATCAGGAATCTTCAAATAGAACTTATGCACATGGTTTCATATTAAGGAATGTTTGATCATTTATTGATGATCAAAATAATTTGAGAAAAAACTTTATTATGAGAGATTGCAATCTTGCACAGTATATATACATCTTAAAGACTAATTTCATAAAATTCTAAATAAATAAGTGAATAAACAGGATTATGATTGAGAGGAGAGAGAAAGAGAGAAAGAGGGAAAGAGGGAAATAGGAAAGAAAAAGAAAGAAAGGAAAGAAAGAAAGAAAGAAAGAAAGAAAGAAAGAAAGAAAGAAAGAAAGAAAGAAAGAAAGAAAGAAAGAAAGAAAGAGAAAGAAAGAAAGAAAGAGAAAGAGAAAGAGAAAGAGAAAGAGAAAGAGAAAGAGAAAGAGAAAGAGAAAGAGAAAGAGAAAGAGAAAGACAAAAAGAGAAAGAGGAAGAAAAAGAAAAAGAAAAAGAAAAAGAGAAAAAGAGGAAGAGGAAAAAGAAAAAGAAAAAGAAAAAGAAAAAGAAAAAGAAAAAGAAAAAGAAAAAGAAAAAGAAAAAGAAAAAGAAAAAGAAAAAGAAAAAGAAAAAGAAAAAGAAAAAGAAAAAGAAAAAGAAAAAGAAAAGTAAGAATTCTTCAATTATATGTTGATTGTGGATCACTTCACAACAAATTTATTATCAGCTGGATGTCACTTTGCATGATCAGCATCTATGAAACTGTTTCTGGGGCTTAGATTTGCAATACTTTTTAAATTAAGCAAAATATTTTCAGGAAAGCAGAGTATTATCTAAAGACTCTTAATGTTTGACCAATTTTCTGTATGACTATATGCACTAAATAATCACAGTAATATAGAATCATAGCATCATACAATGCTTAGGATTGTAAGGGCTCTTAAAGATTATCTATATCCACACCCTCTGCCATGGGCAGGGACACCAGGTTTCTCAAAATCCCATCCAAATTGGTCTTGAAAACTTCCAAGGATGGGGCGTCCACAACTTATCTGAGCAAGCTGTTCCAGTGCTACACCACCACCCTCACAGTAAAGAATTTCTTCCAAATATCGAATCTTAATCTACTTTTTTTTTTTTTTCTTTTCTTTTTCAGTTTAAATCCATTACTCCTTGTTCTATCGCTACAATCTCTGTCTGTAGTGATGAGACAAGATCATGAAAAAAGGACAGGATAAAGCTACCGTTTCATTAAGCAAAGCTCAAAGTTCAATTAAATCTGGGGAAAGAACAGAAAAGGGACACTTGCACAAATAACAGTCTGGAGTAACCGCCTTTGACAGAGAATGACAGAACTTGGCTGGTTTAGTTTGGCAAAATGAAGACTGAGAAGAAAGGTGACTTCTCTATAAATATAACATGAAGAAATGTCATCAAAAATAGCTATTAAAACTAAAGAAAATATTGGCTCAAAACCTCTTGTATACAAACTAACCTTGAATACATTTTGGCTGTAAGTTAGCAGAAGATTTCTAACCATCTGAGAAATAAGGTCCAGGAATAGAATTGCAATTAGAGTAGTGTGGAAAAACACTGAACTCTAAAAAACAAAACAAAGCAAACAAAAAGAGCAAAAACAGATCAATCCAGTTATTAAAATAACTAGGAAATGTGATTCCTTTGTGAAAGGTGGAAACTTCTCATTCCATAATTGTGTCAGGCATAGTATACAGAAAAGATCAATTGGAACAAGATCTCTTTTTGATATTGAATCTTTTAGAGTTGTGGTTTTTTTTTTTTTTTTTTTTTTTGTTTGTTTGTTTTTGTTTTTGTTTTTTTTAATAGACTATAACCTTAACATATAATTGAGTCTAAAGAACACCTTTATTTTTCATTCCTTTCAAAGAAAGACTTATTTAACCCTCCCTAGAGTTCCCTATTCTGTCATTTTTCTTCTTGTTCTTTGTCATTTTCTGAGTTTTAATGCAACTTATTTTGTGCCTCCTCTGCTGTCTCAGGGAGATCATTTTATTTATGGCCTATCTTGCTTGACTTTCTAAGGCTGAATGTCTTCTTTGCCCTTAGCAATTTGGGGATAAAAGGTGTATATATATATATATATATAAATATATATATAAGTGTATATATATAAAGGTGTATATATATATATAAATATATATATGTAATTTATATAAATTTTATATATATTAGTGATAAAAGGTGTATATATATATATATATAAAGAAAATAAAATGAACTTGTTATACATATGTTTTGAAGCATTCCTAATGTGATGTTAAGAATAGAATTCTGCACTTTATGTGCATGATAGCTTGAGAAAGAATAAAAATCAAATGAGGTAGAAACAACAACAACAACAACAACAACCACCAAACTGTGAGAAGTGAAATAAACCATGTATAGAGCATATGAAAGCATTATCACTAAATATATTCAGTACTCATTAAATGTCATTAATTTGATCTATTTTTGAGTTGGTCATGGTGTGCCAGACAGATGGAGCAGCCAAATAGTATTTTACTCTCTCTAGACGTCTTCTAGATGGTCTGGAAGTGTCTGGAAATCTATCTTCAGGTATTTTCTTTGTTCTTAATTTGTCTTTTAAAGATTGCAAACACTGGATTAGTCATTAACATTAGTTATAAAATAGTTATTAATTATTAGTTATTAAATTATTAAGTTATTAGTTATTAATTAGTTATTAATACTTAAGTTATGTTTAAAATGACATATAATTATTAATGGAAGAATATTGTCCTAGTGGAGCAGTACTACAATTTTTACAGCCATAGTAGATTAATATGATATAATCAGCTCAGTCTTGCTTAATATCTTTCCCCCAGAAAAAGAGAGGAAAAGACTCTTTTCAAAGAGTATAACTGAATTCACATTATTGATAGTTGGCTGGATAACTACTGTTTCCAAAAACAAAATTAACAAAAATATATCGTTAATGAAGACAAATATTTAACTAAAAAAAAACCAACAATAACAACAACAACACACAGAATATGTTTACAACCCCACTATGGGAATACTATATATTAGCTTCAAGAGGATCAAACTTTATGAAATAGACAATATTTAGATCTAAATTAAGTTGTTTTCTCTTTGGCCAAGCAGAAAATCATTACCTTAATGGATAACATTGCTAGTTGTTCAATGAATTGTAATTTTGCAAATTCTTTTCAATGCCATTACATATAGGTAGTCAAAAATATAGGTAATCAAAATACGAGTAATGGGATAGAAGCAATGTATAATTAAATGTTTACTATCTGCCTATAGTTTCTGGTGTTTCAAAAGGTAGCATGAAATAAAAGCAGAAACAATCATTTATTAAAATGTCAAAATCAGTAAGATCAGTGTAGTGAAAAACTGACATTTGAAAAAAATGTTATCCTCTGTGAAGAAAAAACATAAATTAATAGAAAAATAACAGTTACATAAGAGAAAGAGTTTACTGCAAAGTTTCGCACTTCTTTGGAAATATATTTATGTTACTGTAGACTTTCTTCTGAAATTTGGGAATGTTAATGATTTTGGGAATGTTAATGATTCCAGAAAAAATAATCGGTGTTCTACTTGACAGCAAGAGAGATCTTCACCTCCTGTTAAATGTTAGAATTTAACATTTAACATTTAGCCTGTTCTGAAAAGATTTTACCTGAAATACACAGGATGGTACTAAGATAATATTTTCCTCAAGGTTTGCCAAATACTCTTACGTGAAATTTTAAAATATAGCTCATTGTTTTTTGTTTTATTTTATTTTCATTGTGTTTTTCAAAACTTACTTTTTTTTTTTTTTAATATAAACTATTCTTATCACATTCTGATACGTCTGGGATTCTTATAATCTTCATGCTTTGATAAAAACAACAACAACAACAACAACTGCAAATATAATTGTTCATTTATAGATTGGATATATGTTCTTTCATGCACATAATCTCTTATGTATAGAAGAACTGAATTTTCTCATATTCTCATTTTCAACATATATATCAAAAACGTAGTGACCATCAGGTGTAAATTTAATAACAAATTTCTGGAATGCTCTGCAGACAAGAGACAGACAAATATAAACTTTTTGAGGTTCTAATATAAGCCATATTTCATTTTCCTTTACATAGCCTTAAAATTATTGTTAATGTTGTATTGGGTTTGCGTGGCAAGGTTTAGGTAGCAGGGAGGCTGCAGGCATCATCTCTGTGAGAAGAGTCCAGAAACTGCCCTATGTCAGATGAGAGCCAGCTCCAGCTGGCTCCAAAAGGGACCCACTACTGACCAGAGCCAAGACAGTGAACAGTTCTGGTTCTGCCTTTATGAGAGCAGATTTAAGAAAGGGAAAAAACTGCTGTGCAACATCAGCTGGGAGAGCGAGGAGTGAGAAACAACCCTGCAGACTCCAAGATCAGTGCAGAAGGAGCCAGAGGAGGTGCTCCAGGTGCTGGAGCAGAAGTTTCCCTGTGGCCTGTGTAGGCTGTCCACCTGCAGCCCTTGGGGTACCATACCACAGCAGAGGTTTCCACAATGCAGCCTGTGAGGACCCCCCAGTGCAGAAAGTGTATCTGCCTTCAAGGAAGCTGTAGCCCATGGAGAACCCCTGCAGGAGTAGACCCCAGAACAGAGCTGTAGCCTGTGGAGAGGAGCCCATGCAAGAGCAGGTGACCTGGCAGGAGCTACCACGCATGGTGGACCCATGTTGTAGTATTTTGCTCCTGACAGATGGAACCAATGGTAAGGACCCATACTGGAGCAGTTCTTGAAGAGCTGCTCTATGTGGATCCACATAGGATCATTTTGGGAAGGATGACATCCTGTGGGAGGGACCCTTTGTCAGAGCCAGGGAAGAGAGTGACTATGAAGGAATGGCGGAAACAAAGCATTACAGGGTGACAACAAGCCCTATTCCCCATTCCCCTGCACCACTTGGGGGAGAGGAGGTAAGAGAGTGTGGATGCGGAGGAATGTGTTTTTAGTTTGCTTTTAGTTTATCATTCTAGTCTGTTAGTAATAGGCGATAAATTATATTAATCTCCCTATGCTGAGTCTGTTTTGCCTGTGATAATAATTGTTGAGTGATTTTCCCGTCCTTACCTCAACCCTTAAGTCCTCCCCATCATATTTTCTTCCTGTAAAGCGGGACATTTCCTTCTGCTGAACTTCATGAGACACCTAGTAACCCATTCCTCCAGCTTGTCAAAGTCCTTCTAAATGACATCACAACTATTTGGAATGTCAACCTATTTTTGTATCAACAGCAAATTTGCTGAGGGTTTACCCTCAGCATTACCTTTGGTTGTAAACTACAGCTGTTGTTTATATATATATTTAAAGTAGATCTGTGTAATATTTGCATTTGAACACCTCCAAGCAGTGAAAGAGAACAGGTAGGAAGTCAATAAATTTCTCTTGTAGACTGAGTGGCTGATTATGCCTCTCTTGGAGAGAAAGGAAATGAGAGATATTACACTTTATATATTAATACAGCATGTTCTGATCTTTTTATATGCTGTAGATGCAGCAAATTTGCAGCTTCTCCTGAAGAACTTTCAGTTTATTTAACTATTAATTGGGTCAAAGATAGAAAAACTCTTTTCCTTTGGTCAGCTAGTAGGTGAGCCGCTTTCTTGTATGCAGAAGGCCCAGATCCAGATTTCTCTGCAAATTAGCAGCTATTTTTTTTCAGATACAATAGCAGAATTGATTTAGTTTTTGTATTTTTATGTGATTTGTGCAGTCCTCTGAGAGATAAAGCAGTGGCAACAAAATCTGACAAGACTAGTTAGGAAGACTTTATGACTTTTTTTTTTTTTTTTTTTAGTTAAAATAGACTAATTAATAAATTAGATACAAGGTGAGTCTCAAACACTTACAAATAGCAACAAAGACGTTTAGATGTAGAGCTTAGGGATATGGTTTAGTGGGGACTGTTAATGTTAGGTCAGAGGTTGGACTCGATGATCTTGAGGTCTCTTCCAACCTAGAAATTCTGTGTGTGTGTGTGTGAAAGAAGTTCACAAAGTAGTTAGATATTGTAAAAACAAACAAGTGACAAACTAAAATCTGGACTAAATCTGTGTCATGAGTATGAAGTAAATTTATGGTGTTTAAGTAATATTTAACACGGGGAGTTACTTTATTATTATTATTATTATTATTTAAGTAAAAAAAAAGTAAATGAATAAAATGAAATTAAATTAACCTGCTTGTAAATGTGAATGTCTTCATAGAATTATTGGGCTATAATGTTCTTCTATAATGTTCTTTCCTTCCCCTTTTTTTTATTATTTTTTATTGTTATTTTTATTTTTGTCGAATTGATATGGTTGAAGATGTTAAGCAGTTTTCAAGTCACTGATTTGATTGATTTGACCACACCAAAAACAATGAACTACTGTGGAAAAGAGATGAGAAACAAACAAACAAAAAAGTCTACGTAGATTACATAGGTAATTAAGTGAGTGGTGCGTGGGGTATAAGCAGAAGCAGAATAATAATGAGTAGTAGCACTAATCCTATGTCCAGAGTAATCTGTGCAACAAATCATCTTGCAAATTGTGCCATTATAGAAGTGAAAGTGCAGAACAGCATTGGCAAACATGGTCTAGTAATATATGAAAGGAACAAGTAGAACAAGACAGTAATGCAGTTTACAAGACAAGACTTTACTATGAAAAAATAAGCACTGAAAACAATGAAGAACATGAACTAGGACTTGTTCAGGGATAATTAATAAAATGTTTAAATGATCAAAAAAGAGAATAGCAGAATCAAAGATTACAAATTTCCAGGCTTAAAAATAGTGACACACGTCACTATTTGTGACTCTTACTGAGTCACAAAATGACTCAGTAAGACAGAAAAGTGTGGTATTAAAAAAAAAAAAAAAAAAAAAAAAAAAAGCAAGGGCCCCAAGAATGTTTTATAGCAATGGAATACAAGATCTGACATAAGAGAACTACAGATGACATTGTTTCCATAATGCCAAAGGCAAAATTTTCCTGTTCTTTATTTCTGTAACATATTTTAAAATAGGTAACAACTTTGTAAAACAGTGCCTTCAGCATGAGGAAAATGTTTTGTAGTTTAGCTGCCCATCAGGGAGCTAAGTACCTCCCATCCTCTCTCTCTGTCTCCCCACGTGCGATTGGAAAGGTAAAAGTGTGAGAACTCATGGGTTGGGATAAAGACGAGGTGTTTTACTAGGTAAAACAAAAGCCATGAACAAAAGAAAAGCCAAACAAGGAATTGAATTGCTTTTTCCCATTGGCAGGAAGCTACTTCCAGGAAAACAGGGGTCATTGTGTATAATGGGAAGAAAAATGCCATCACTCTGAATGTTCCTTGCCTTCCTCCATCTTTACCCCAGCTTTTACTGCTGAGCATGATGACATATGGTTTGGGATATGTGTTTTATCTGTCTGTGTCATCTGTCCTGGTTCTGCCCGCTCCCAGCTCTTTGTGCACCCCCAGCCTACACCTTACACTAGCATACTAGCTAGTATAAGCAGAAAGAAGCAGAAAGGTCCTTGGCTCTGTGTAAGCACTGCTCTTCAACACCTGAAAACACTGCTGTGTTACCACTACTATTTTCATAAAAAATCCTAAACACATCATTGTGTGATGCTCTACAAAGAAAATTATCTGTCTCAACCAAAACTTTGACATGTCATGATAAATGAACCAAAATACCAAAGCAGGCAAAAAAAAAAAAAATAGTATAGTCAGTAATATAAGTTATCTTAGGCCTTATTCAAAAATAGCTTTTCCCGGAAAGAAACACCAGCACATGAAAAACAAACAAACAAACAAAATAAACAAACAAAAAAAGTTAAAAATCATTGGTGTAATTCTATTTCCATAAGCTTGATAACTGACTTATCAGACTAAGGAATTATCTAAACCTAGGAAAAAAGTGATAATTGGAAGCGCATTGAAAGAGCTTGGAGGTGAGAATGAAAAATTAGAATAGTCAACTATTTAAAAGGTTTATGATATACATATTTTTCCATCTGTATATTTTTTCATCTTTTGCATATGTTCACTATAGTGACTTGGAGTGCTCTTCACAAATAACAACTGGACATTCAGTTTTAAGATCAGATTACAAATGACTGAGTCTATAAGAGAAGGTATAAGAATTTAAAGTTCAACAACAAGAACAACAGATGTTGGTGATTGTGGAAGTTTCTCAATGAACTGGAAAAACAGAGTGTCTAACTCAGAAAATTCTGAAGAAAAAAAAAAGAAAAAAAAAAAGAGTTATGTTTAGATTGCCTAAGTCTTTATCCTTTGTTATCAATATCCCAGAAATTGAGGCCTCATTTTTTTTGAAATAACATGTTCAAAAAGTGTGGTGAAGGTTTGAAAAGAAGAGACAGTGTTTTGAAAATTTTGAAGATTGGTCAGCTCTAATAAGCGAGCAGGCAGAGAGCAAAAACAGATATGTTTCCCTCAGGTTCAATTGTACTAGTTTCTTGCATGTTCATTTAGTGTTACTCATGCATTTATATATGCTATATAATTTTGAATTAACTAACAGTATTCACATGCACTGTCAGCTTAAGACTCTGTCATCAATTTTGTTATTTGCATTATTTGACCTTCTACAGAATTTCTTCAAATATTTCTTTGACATCTTGAAGACAGCTTACATAGGGACAATGGAAACTGCATTTTTATATTTCTGCACTGCTTGTAGAGTGTTTATGAATTCACTGATGAAGCATGAATCCTTGTAATTGGCTATTGTTACATATTTTGGTATTCTTTATTGTATTATAAAATAATATTATAACTATTACAATATTATTCTTAATTGTATAATATTTTTATATTATGTTATGGTAAAAATCCAGTCACAAGGAAAAAACAGTCAGTGTTAGATCTGGGTACAGACAGAAGAACTATGAAAAATTGTGAAGTAGTCTCCTGGATATTTACGGGCATCTCCAAAAGCAGGCAGTTAAGCATATAGATGAAGTTCATATCATCTAACATTAAATAATCAATAATTTTACATTCCTTGTAAAGACAAAAAAAAAAAAAAAAGAAACAAACAAATGTTCAGGGAAACTATTTCATCTTATTGCATACGTCTTAATTAGACAATAATTATATTCTAGATATTCAGTTGATCTAATTTATTTGTTAATGTTAGAATAAGAGATTTAAATTCTGGAGGCATTTATTCTTTCCATCAATTATATATATATATAAAAAAAAAAGTCTAGAATTACTGCCTTAGATCATTAGTAAAGTTTGTAAGCAGTGTATATTTTGTGAAAATATCAGTCACAAAAAGCAGAGAATTGGTGTTCTTTGGCCAACAGCTAAAGAACAACTTTAAGGAATTAAGAGCACACTGAGGTGGACCTAGAAATTTAAGTCCTTCATGGTTTACTTTTACTGTATTTTGAAAGTCAAAACCTCTTGTAATAACTATTTATTTGTAAGAGTGTATTAACACTCTTCTTTCAACAGTCTTTTCTGTCTCACCACAGGTTATTGTTTTTTTTTTTTGTTTGTTTGTTTGTTTTTGTTTTTTTCCTCTCTATCCCTCTCTTCCTTTTCCTTCCATTCTTATAAGTATATTTTTCTTTTTTTTTTTTTTTTTTTGCTAAGCATATTCTTTTGACACAAAAAGACTGTTCTAAGGTGAAAGACAATTTTTAAAAATATTTAAGTGTGAAAAACAATAGATAAGGTAAATGTTAATTGACTTAATTTACCCTTAATGTAGTATATAATCTGAGTTTCAATTATATTTGTCTAAGTAAAGTACAAATGCAAAATCTGACCATCATAGATATCTCTATTTTACAGTCTCCTGAATTAGTCATTGTAAGGATAAGAAAGAGGTATTTAGGAGGCAGTTATTTTTATCTTAATGTAGAGGTCTAAAACCAGTTGGCCAAATAACACTCAAAACCAGGTGTAATTCTTCATTTAGCATGAAGACAACTTAAAGCAAAAATGCAATGCTGATGACACGTCCAGTGAGCAATAAGCAGAAACCTAGAAACAGAATCAAAGGAACTATCAGCTTTGTTTTTGATCTACATGCATCTCAAATCAGCTTCAGGAGAATTATAAAGATATACATGCTAAATTACATGCTGCTTAAGCAGAAAGTCATTCAAACTGAATTTAAATTAAGGTTTAACAGAACTGAGTTAAATAAGCTTTTTTTTTTATTATTTTATTTTTTATTTTTTAATCAGGTTAAAATAAATCTTTCTAAATGAATAAGACTTTTATTCAATATCTTCATTATGGGTTTCTTCTATCAGACATGGATTGTCTTATTACCCTTATCTAAGAAATGCATTATTAGGCTTTGGTTCATTATCTACACACCAATTAATTCATTTTTTGCTTCATTTCTCCTTTTCCTCTTGACTTCTGCCTCAGCAAATTATCTCTTCCATGAAGAGCAGGTGAACAGAGAATAAAAAAGACTTATTCTTGGGAACTAATAAAATTTTAATGTTATGTTGTCTGAAATTTTATAAGGCATTTCAGATAGACCCTTCCTTTAAAGTATAGCTTCCTATTTTGTCTGCATAGCTAGCCTCCATAGGAAAAAGCTCAAAAATCATTAGGCTTCTTTGATATCAAATGGTCATATCAAGTGATATCAAGTCTCAAGGTCATATCAAGTCTCAAGTGGTCAGAATAAAGTGCTTCATCTGTGCCACTGGCATGCAATCATATTTAAATTAAACTGTTTCTATCTTACAAATTTTACAGACTTTTATGCTTTTGATTATTTAGTATATGATTACGTTGTAATTATTCATTACCAAAGTTCATAAGTGTTTTCTTTATTTTTAGATATCAGTGATAATCATCATCTGAGTTCATATGAGATTTAACTATATGGATTTTGGACTGATTATTTAAATCTGTTTTTAAATTATTATTATTTATTTTATCATCATAAAAGCAATCTAAATA
Source organism: Anas acuta (assembly GCF_963932015.1). NCBI lineage: Eukaryota > Metazoa > Chordata > Aves > Anseriformes > Anatidae > Anas > Anas acuta. The sequence goes on along the minus strand of NC_088979.1, from coordinate 50,363,605 downwards.
AATTACTTTTTAACAATAATCAAAACCCTAACCAAATTAAACTTATTGTTATTATTTGTATATTCAAAGCTAATGATCATAACAACTAAAACATTTTTTGTCACTAGGAGTATTCAAGAGTTTCAAATAGAAATGGATCAGATGGTCCAATGTTACTTTTTCCATAATTCTACTTTTCTACTTTTTTTTTTTTTTTAAGTCATCCGGTGAGGCCGCACCTCGAGTACTGTGTTCAGTTTTGGGCCCCTCGCTACAAGAGGGACATCGAGGTGCTTGAGCGGGTCCAGAGAAGGGCGACGAAGCTGATGAGGGGCCTGGAGAACAAGTCCTACGAGGAGTGGCTGAGGGAGCTGGGCTTGTTCAACCTGGAGAAGAGGAGGCTCAGGGGCGACCTTATTGCTCTCTACAGATACCTTAAAGGAGGCTGTAGCGAGGTGGGGTTTGGCCTGTTCTCCCACTTGCCTGGTGACAGGACGAGGGGGAATGGGTTTAAGTTGCGCCAGGGGAGTTTTAGGTTAGGTGTTAGGAAGAACTACTTTACCGAAAGGGCTGTTAGACATTGGAACAGGCTGCCCAGGGAGGTGGTGGAGTCACCATCCCTGGAAGTCTTTAAAAGACATTTAGATGTAGAGCTTAGGGATATGGTTTAGTGGGGACTGTTAGCGTTAGGTCAGAGGTTGGACTCGATGATCTTGGGGTCTCTTCCAACCTAGAAATTCTGTGTGTGATTCTGCGTGATCCAGATTTATCTGCTTTTCTTAAATATTCCTAAAAGAATTCTTTCGCATAAATTTATAGAAACTGTTTTGTAGTCCTTAGTATGATCTTTAAAGGGATGTCTCTGTGGATAGTACAGCTCTCACAGTTGGCTATTAATGGACCTTTGGCATTTATTCTAAAAGTTCCTTACTTAGGTGAAAGTAATTTAGAAGTTAATTAGATGTTAAATTATGTACAATACCACCTAGAAAGGAAAAAAATGAGTTAGTGGGATTTTTTCAAATAGGGAAAATAAACTCACCCATCTTAGATGTAGAACCTGAAAGGTAGATAATTTCACTGCTTTTCATCAACAGATCTACATTATTCAATAATTGGATACCCATCCATATATGGGTGGGTATGGGCTTCCAGTTAAACAATAATGTCTTAACTCATTATGGAATCATAGCCATCAAAACAATGTAAATCCACCCTATTTTCTATAAATATGTTTCATTTGAGTCACACAGAAGAACCAAAAGTTGTCCAGCTTTGAGTGAAAAAATAAATAAATAAAATCACAACTAAGATATGAAGTCATTATATATATTGAATTCTATATAGTTTTGCTCTAAAATCAACTGGAAACTGTTTACATTTCTTCAAATTTCTAGATGCCATATATTTTTATTTTTATTTACAATTTTTCTTCTGCTTCAACTAATATAATTTGGAAAATACTGTAAAGACATAGGACACTAACAGTGTTTCATTCCTAGAAATGGTGTATTTACATATATATATATATAATTAAGTCATAGAATTATTTTATAATGTTAAACACAAAATAAACATCTAAAAGTAGTTATGTTTTTGCTTAAATAGTTTGGTAATAAGAGAAAATTAGAGAAGCCCTTTGCAGCACCCAACTACAGCAGCTACTTATATTACTAGTGTAATGTAATACTAATGTAAAACATTTTAATAAATATTAACATTAATAATACCTTCTGGATATAACAAGAAAATAATGAAAGGAAAATTTGTTCTATATTTACTAGACAAAATAAATAGGTATGCAAAGCACCATCCCTGTAATAGTTTTGATCATATTCAATTAAACACTATGTTAAAATATAATGATAGTCTCATACACAGTCTCATACATCTAGATCCTTTCGTGGACCTTTTAAAACATACATCGTTTACAGTGTTAAAAAGTTGTTTTCCTATCTTGTTACAATATTTTCTAGTCACAATAACTCTCAGAGCACTTCAGCAGCAAATTCTACCTTCCCTGATTCTCAAAACTTAAACTTCAGTTGTTTTTACATTAAAAAACAAACAAACAAACAACAAGAACAACAAAAAGTAGTGAATTAAGTTATATAAGAGTAGTGAAAATGTTGAAAGTTGTCATTATTAATTCAGGTATCTTATCAGTGAAATTGTGGGGAATGTTGTCTCAAAGCAGTACATAGCAAAATATGTTATAATACATTTACTGTCCAAGTAGTTCACAAGTGCAAATGTTCCTTGTCTCTCAAGGAATCTGCATGAGATTTTTCATGATCAGCAAAAGGCATAAGCACATGTGTTAGTTTTAGAGACCTCAAGTCATATTGACGTTCTCAAGTGAACAACTTTTTCCTTTTTTTTTCTTTTCCGCTGCAGAAAAAAAATAATAATGCGACTACTTGTGTTGGGTCTGTCTGAGCTGGAGTCACCTTTTCCCTGCAGCAGCCTGCACAGTGCTGTGCTCTGCACTCGTAGCTGGAACAGCACTGATATCACTCCAGTGTTGTGTCTATTGCTGCGTAGTGCTGGCACAGCATCAGGACTCCTTCCGAGCCCCCAAGAGCCAGCAGGCTGGGGGTGGGCAAGTGATGGGGAGGGGACATTGCCGGGGCAGCTGACCTAAACCAACCAAAGGGATATTCCATAACACCTGATGTCACACTCAGCAATAAAAGGGGGGGCTCTCGTGGGGGAGGGGGCTGTTCCTCCTGAACAACCACTACGCGTTTGAGGCCCTGCTTCCCAGGACGTGGCCGAACACCGCTCGCTGATGGGAAGTAGAGAATAATTTTTCTCTCTCTCTGTGCTTCCGCGCGGACTGATTGTTTCTTTTGCATCTGTTTCTCCTGCCCATTCCCTTTCCCTTTAATTAAACCTTTCTCATCTCAAACCTCGAGTTCTCTGTGTTGTATTTTCTCCCCCTCCTTCTGAGGAGAGGGGGAGTGAGAGAGCGGTTGTGGTGGAGCCTGGCTGCCCACCTGAGTAAAACCACCACACTACTATATTTAGAATTTAAAATTTATATTTGTATCTCAAAAATAAGCTTGTATTTTGAAACATTTTATAGGTGGGAACGAAAGGAAATGCCAATGGAAACTGTGGACATGAAGAATGTTAAATACCACGTTGTTGATTTCAAAAAAACTCTTTAGCCCTTCATCCTTTGTTCAAATTACAGACGTTCCTCTCGATTTATTATTAATTATTATTATTATTACTATTATTATTATTATTAATTTTATTAATTTTATTAATTTTATTTATTATTATAATTAATTATATTTTATTATATATTATTTAATTATTATTATTTAATATTTTAATTATTTATTTTTATATTTATTTTAATAATAATAATAATAATAATAATAATAATAATAATAATAATAATAATAATAATAATAATAATTTTATTTTTAAAATCAAATATCAAAAAAGGAAGAAATTCAATATATTCAAAAGTATTTTCAGAGAAGCACATTCAAAATATGGGCAGAATTTCTGGATAGTTTCCCAGGCTAACTCATGAGCTTTAGTTAAATTCACTGGGAGGAGTGAAATGCCTATGACTGTAGGTCTAAATCTTTCTTGCAGTATTGTCTGCAATCTGCAATCAGCAATCTGCACTGAGATATTAATTTCCCAAGTATGATACTTATTATGATCTGTATAACATTATGTTGAACATATACAGTTATATATTAACATATCTATAAATATATAAGAATGTTCATTTCAAACTTTAATGTAACATCAGAAAGTAAATTGCATGTATTTTTTGATATATCTTAAAGTGATTCCCTAATTATTTTATCAAATCTGTCCATATTGTCAATAAAATGATCTCATTCATTGAAAAACACACAACTTTAATGCATACCATTGTACTTATAAAGCCTTAATCCACAGTTATCCAGACGGGATTGTAGTTTTAGTGTGGGATTGCTTTTGGATCACACTTCGAATTTTCCCAGAACACTAGGGACAGGACAAACTGTTTTCCTCCCCATCTAAATCCAGTGTGAAGTAAAAACTGGGACTTACATCCAAATCCAAGAAGTGGGCTGTGCTCAGAGTTTCTGTAGTTATATTTCGGTGTCTTGGAAAGGAATTCTCATGTTATCAGCAATAAACATGGAATTGTATACCATATAGCTAGTTTACAGCTATCTGACAGAAAACCTGAACATGCTAAGAATGCCCTCGTTTCTTTTGAGTGCAGAGCTCCAGACTTCAGCTGCACAGTAAATATATCTGTCCAATGGGATTTAAAGTATGTAGTCTGCCTCTTAAAAGAGATGTTTAAATGAGGATGGCTCACTCTTTTTAAAATACAGATAGCATCCAATTGACTTTTGCATACAAATTTGAGGCTAAAGCACTCATCCAGAAAATGAGATAACTGGCTTCAGCTTTCATGCTGCTCTGAAGGGATTCAGATTCATGCAACCCATTTTCTAGGAAATTGCATGAACCATTAAGAGTGGAGTGGTTTGCCATTTACTTTGAGGCAGCTCCCAGTGCTGCAATGGGATTTATGGGCTTAAGAGAAAAACAAATAACAAAAGCTTAACACCATAGTTTCACTGCTAGAACAACAGTTGTAAGTTTGGGATCCTATTCTCATGACTGCTAACATGCTATAAACTAGATGGTTATTGGAGAAAACAAAACAAAACAAAACAAAACAAAACAAAACAAAACAAAAACACAGAAATACCTTTGTGAATAGTGTATGGTGAATAGTTTCTTCCAAATTATATAGCCACCAGACCACGGTTTCAAGTTATTACATGTGTTTATTTAATTATTTATTTTATTTTTCCAGTGAAAGTACTTTTGGTTTTGTTTTTGCTGAGTGATTCATTTCCAAGATCACAGAGATCATCCCTTCTTTATCATTTCTTATCTTTGCATTTCTGTCTTATAAAGACGGCTGTCTTGCAGAGCTGACCAAGAGCTGGGCTTTCTGGCCTTTGTGCACAGACTGATACACTCTAACATAGAGGAGTTTACAGAAAGACCTACAGAGAAAAAAAAAAAAATAATAATAATAATAAAAAAGATTATAGTGTAGTTTAACATTTTGTCCTAATTCTTTTGATAGAGTCCAGACACCTCTTTGCCTCGAGTCTGAATCACAGTGATAATACAGCAAGAAACAAGTGTCTGTATGCCCAGATTAGCATTATGCTGAGAAATCTTGCATATCTTTGCCTGAAGCTTTCAGAGTCAAAATATAGGCTCTGACTGAAATGTGAGGTAAGCACTGCAAGAAGTAGGCATTCATTGTAGATGACACCAAGCTAGGTGCGTGTGTCGATCTGCTCGAGGGTAGGAAGGCTCTGCAGGAGGATCTGGATAGGCTGCACCAATGGGCTGAGGTCAACTGTATGAAGTTTAACAAGGCCAAGTGCCGGGTCCTGCACCTGGGGCGCAATAACCCCAAGCAGAGCTACAGGCTGGGAGATGAGTGGTTGGAGAGCTGCCAGGCAGAGAAGGACCTGGGAGTGATGGTGGACAGTCGGCTGAATATGAGCCAGCAGTGTGCTCTGGTGGCCAAGAAGGCCAACGGCATCCTGGCTTGTATCAGAAACACTGTGACCAGCAGGGCTAGGGAGGTGATCGTCCCCCTGTACTCAGCTCTGGTGAGGCCGCACCTCGAGTACTGTGTTCAGTTTTGGGCCCCTCGCTACAAGAAGGACATCGAGGTGCTTGAGCGGGTCCAAAGAAGGGCGACGAAGCTGGTGAGGGGCCTGGAGAGCAAGTCCTATGAGGAGCGGCTGAAGGAGCTGGGCTTGTTCAGCCTAGAGAAGAGGAGGCTCAGGGGTGACCTTATTGCTCTGTATAAGTACATTGAAGGAGGCTGTAACGAGGTGGGGGTTGGCCTGTTCTCCCATGTGCCTGGTGACAGGACGAGGGGGAATGGGCTAAAGTTGCGCCAGGGGAGTTTTAGGTTAGATGTTAGGAAGAATTTCTTTACTGAAAGGGTTGTTAGGCACTGGAATGGGATGCCCAGGGAGGTGGTGGAGTCACCATCCCTGGAAGTCTTCAAAGGACGTTTAGATGTAGAACTTAGGGATATGGTTTAGTGGGTACTGTTAGTGTTAGGTTAGAGGTTGGACTCGATGATCTTGAGGTCTCTTCCAACCTAGAGATTCTGTGATTCTGTGATTATAAACTACTTTCTGACACTTCAGCATCTAAAGTCTGCTCAGGTCTCATTTACCTTCTGAATCTCAATTGAGGCATCTAAAATGGGACATCACAGAATCATAGATAGAGAATCATAGAATGGCTTGGGTTGGAAGGGGTCTCAAAGATCATATAGTTCCAACACCCTTGTCATCATCCTGCTGGGCAGGGATACTACCCACTAGAACAGGTTGCCCAGAGTCTCATCCAAACTGGTCTTGAACACCTCCAGGGATGAGGCATCCACATTCTTTTAGGGAAACCTGTGCCAGTGCCTCACCACTCCCACAGTGAATAATTTTCTCTAACCTCGAAATCTCTCCTCATTTAGATAAAACCATTCCCCTCATAGAAGGCTAGCAGATTTATCAGGCATGATTTACCCTTGGTGAAGTCATGCTGGCTGTCTTGGATCACCTCCTTGTCTTACATGTACCTTGGCACTGCTTCCAGGAAGATCTTTTCCATGATCTTCCCAGGCACATTACCATCAGCAAGGTTAGGTGTTGAAGTCCAAAATTATGGTTTATATAACTCTGTTTAGCAGTTACACAGCCTTTGCACAGCTGACAGATTTTATTCTGAAACTTCCCTTAACACTGCACGTGTGAGAAGTATTGATCTTTGTGCACTTAAATGGTCAACTCCATCTGTAAAGAATGGTGACTCTCTCCTAATGATCCTTGTGTGATACATTTTTTTTGCACACTGAAGTTCAGCTACTTCTGAAAAAGCGATTATGTATTTAGAACCTCACTGATATATTTATTTAGTGTCTGTCTTTTGGACAACACCAGTTTGTTGCAGTTATACAGCAACAAATTCTCCGTCAGTTTGTTCACTACAATTAAGGTATTTTATGTGGGGCAAGGGAACACAGCTTATATAAAAATCTAAGAATTATTTTTAGTCTAACTAAAGTCTTAACAGTCTAATCATGTACTATTATTAGCCCAATTACACTAGTGCTTATAGTTCAGATTTCATATAGCTAATATGATACATACACCAGCCTTTCTCTGTGGTTATGCTCAATCTTTCAGTGTCCTCAAGGCACTGACAGTATAGTGAGTCCCTGAGGTCATTTGCTTTATCTGGGATGAGCACAGTGGTGGGGTCAGCTGGTTTCTTCCTTCTTATTCTAGGATTCACCAAGGGTTATTTTCATGCATTTGTCACAATTCACATTGCATCCAAACATATATGCTGTTTATTTTGCAATAAGTCACTTTTTCTTTGTTAGCCTTATAACTGCTTCCACACAACTTCCAAGAGTGTTTTCCTTTGAAGACCAATGATCAACCACTGGCAAAATGCTTATACTCCTGAAGCCCTCAGTACGTCCCTGTGTACTGTGTACTTTCAATGCTCCTCATACAACCTCATGCCAGTACTCCTTTATATTCCATTTTATTGTAAAATCAAAGATAATTCACCCCTCTCTGAATATCTGAATAATTGTTTGTTAACACCATCTGTTAGTTACAAATATATACATTTAGAGTCATTAACGTTGGAAAAGACCTCCAAGATCATCTGGTCCTAACATAATCCTGTTACCAATGTCACCCACTAAACCATGTCCCTAATCACCAGGTCCAACCTTCCAATAAACACCCCCAGGGATGGTGACCTCACCGCTTCCCTGGGCAATCTGTTCCAATGCCTGACTACTCTTTCTGAGAGGAAATATCTCCTAATTTCCAACCTAAACCTCCCCTGGAGCAATTGTACCATACAAATGTACAAAGCCAAGCAAAGTCTAAAACAAGTTGTTTAGATAACTGCTGTTACAGCGAAAGAAGCCTGATGAAGCTCCTAGTGAGGCAAGCTTGAGTAAAGCCTATGATTCTATGAGGTATCTGTGGTTACCTTGCACAAACTGTTACAAGTGATAAGAGCACTGTGTCTCTAGACTACACTGCATTCACATAGGAAGATCTTGAATATATATTTACTATTTCTATCCTAACTTGATAAAAGTGCTCCAGTAGATGAAAATAGGGGACATGATTTATTGGAGAATCTCATGGTTCACTTTCATTCAAAGACCTTTGTCTTGTTGTGGCTGCTGAAGTTTAGCTGGGGTGAAACTGGGCCAAATCATGGAAGAGAAATACTCTAAAGGCTCCAAAATACATTAAATAAAACGAAACTTAGGACTTGTTAAGTTTATTCTCTTCCTTAGGCATCAATTTTTACAACAGTTAGAGACAGGATACTGACAGGATAGCTTTTCCTCTGACCAAGGCAGACTTTGTAAATGTTTTTTGCTGTTGCTGGTGTTGTTAATTGTTTTTTTCGTTGTTGTTGTTTTATTTTGGTATGGTTCGTTTCAGTGTCAGTGTCATACAGCTCTAGGTTGTATTCTGCTCATCATAAGAGTTGTTGTGAGGCAGGGGGTCCTAGGAAACACACTCATACTTGTTGGGTTTTGTCTGAAAGTCAAATACCTGTAAGCATTGTAACACCAAAGACGTATTTACCTAAAATTTGAAAAGACCATTAAAATAATGTATATTTTCTGTCCAATTGTGAATATACTAATAAAATAGCTATTATTATTTTTTATTTCATTCATTTCAATAAGACATGCAGGCTATTTCAATTTATATTAGGAAAGTTATAAACATGAAGTAAAGTGGAGAGGAGAGGAGAGGAGAGGAGAGGAGAGGAGAGGAGAGGAGAGGAGAGGAGAGGAGAGGAGAGGAGAGGAGAGGAGAGGAGAGGAGAGGAGAGGAGAGGAGAGGAGAGGAGAGGAGAGGAGAGGAGAGGAGAGGAGAGGAGAGGAGAGGAGAGGAGAGGAGAGGAGAGGAGAGGAGAGGAGAGGAGAGGAGAGGAGAGGAGAGGAGAGGAGAGGAGAGGAGAGGAGAGGAGAGGAGAGGAGAGGAGAGGAGAGGAGAGGAGAGAAAGTCAAATATTAGATAGATATACTGTCAAATATCTACTAATAGAAGCAAAGGGATTTTAATTCTTTTGAAATACCTATCTTATTTTATCGGAGATATATATTTCTCTAGACCAGTCTAAGTGTATGCTTTAGTTACATACTTCAATAATATTGAGTTAAAAATATGATGTAAATATATGGAGTAAACATATTGGTATATAACTATCAAGCTTCATCTTGTAATATGAAGGTGTTATTCAAAGCACAGATCGATGATATTTGCATATGAATTTCCATGCTTTCATTTCCTGCTTCTATTTCTGTTCAAAGGCACAAGGCTACTTTTACTTTTATTTATTTTTTCCCTTATTTTACTGTATTAGAAAAGTGAATAGAAGTGTACAATGGGCAAAAAATACTTCTATCCTTCTGTGATTTTGAAGATATTCTGGGAAATATCTAAATGACTTTTTCTAGTTTTGTTTATTTGCTTCCTTTTTTGGTTTTTGTGTCCTGGTTTGTTTTGTTTTGCTTTGTTTTCATTCAATTGCAATAACCTCACAGTACTGCTACTACATGCATATTTCACTATAATGCATTTTAGAAACATATTTCTTAACTATTCTAGTCTAATGCAATACCACCCTTTAGTTTTTCTTCTGTTATTTGAAGAATGGCAAATCTTTCGATATGTCTAATAGCTCTTAAAGGCAAATAAGTTTAATAGCAGCTACGAACAAACTTATACAAAATGCAATTACTAGAGTTCAAAGCCTTGTGCTTCTTGCTTCCAATTAATAATAAGTTATTCATGGTCTCTCTTGTGACACGTTGTTATTCATTCTAGTTATGTTGAGAAGGTAATGCACTTTTGTTCATAGAATTTTCAATTGTATTTTTGCTCTCACTTTGAGCCAGACTTTTGAAGACAAGGTAACATTTCTATTAAATTTAATTGTCACTGATTCAGGGCTTCTGTGAGGAAAAATCAGGTAGAATAATACATCAGTTATACTGGCACTGAAGTGTTTTGTGTGTGTGTGTGTGTGTATTTTGAAGTAGTGTTTAATAAACTCATACAACATAAAAGATTACCTAAATGCACATGATCACTTCTCCCATTTATATCATTCTCTAGTGTTAAAGTGAATAATAATCTTAATTGCATGTTGATCACAGGACATATTCTGTCTTCATGACTTTCAGATTTGAAAGGTTATTTGTATAAAGCAAAATATAAATCAATCTTTAATAACCTAAGTTCAATTCTGTTAATTTACAAATAACCAGATAGAATCTTTATCTTTCTATACCAATTAAAACATTAATCATGGTTCATTTAAATAAAAGTGTTGCTACATTTCCCATAACATCCCTATCACTGCAGAGTAATTGGAACAACAGAAGGTGATTCATATTTCATGTAGGTTAGATGTTCTTCTCTCCTTTTCATTATGGATGGATCCTAGGAACACTAAACTGACTTTGGTTCTCCAAGCAAGGGCTTTGTTTAAGTGGCCTGAGTGAAGCTTGGGGGTCAGCTTCAGAACTGGGACTGAGACAAACAAGACTCAAAACAATAACAAATTACTGAAACCAGTCAAGGCTGAAACATTCACCAACAATGGTGTGCTGTTTTTATTAGCATATTTACTTGTATGAAAATGTAAAGACAGTATTTGTTTTGTAGGTCATTTGGAATGGCTCAGTTTGAAAAGGAAAAAAAAAAAAAAAGTACTCTCCTAGGTAATGAGAAGAAATTAAATAACTTAAAGATAACTTTAAACTATTTCCACAAATAAATAAATAAATAAAATTGGTCTGTGATGATGGATGCATTTCATATGAATTATGATCAGTAGATCACTTACGCATAAGAAAGCAATGCATGTAGACAAAATAGAAGATGCATAAGGGTGTAAGCTTATGTGTCTGTGAAACAACATTTTAAACAAGACAAGAAGGAAAAATGAGTGATTAAAACATACAAATTTGTACTATGATGTACTGTAGTTTAGTCAATTGCATGTGAACTGTAACTTCATACCACTGTGTTACAGAAGACTTCACTGGATAATGTTTGAGGTTACTTTAAAATTATTTTATACAGACCAGTAGTCCTGGATGCATGAAGGAAGTATTTGGCTAAAACTATTATTTCCCCAGTTTAGGAATTTTTTAGAGCTCTGATTGCACCAACAGGCTGTGCAAACTCTTCCCCTGTCCTTTTTGCTTGCCTACCAGTGCTCAAAGACAGATCTGATATCATTCAGTGAGAAAGACCTCTGAGAAGCATTCTTGGGACCCCTCCCCCAAGAAAAGGAATTACCCTCATCCTTGGTCTTTGCATGAGTTACATTGCAGCTCTTGTCCTTGGCTGAATGCATCAATGGTGTGAACATTGATTCCCTGGCTTGACTTTGTTAATTTTATTTTATTTTTTCTCATCTCTACAGATGTGTCTAGGAGTCGGGATTCTCATCGGAACTTGGTTGTCTGCAGAGCCCTCCCCTGGCAAATGACCTAGATAACAATATGATAAGATCATTATGTGAATGTAAATCGTGTGCATGGATCAAACACACTGAACTCTCTGGTAGGTCATTTCTCCAGTATTTATCATGCTGAAGATGAGGACAAACATCCAAAATGTTAAATAGCAACTGTGGTATCACAAAGGTTTCTGAAATAGAGAAGTTATCTTGGTTAGGAGCATGAATTTCTGTTAAAGCTGGGAGAGATGGCTGAGAGGAAACAGCATCCTCAACAGGGGTCTGGCTGTGCCACCATTATCCTGTGCTGCCCAAGCCAGGCAATACAGCCTCTCTGTAGGGTGCAGGGTGACTGGGTGAGGGTAGCATGCTGGGCACCTGGGCTTTGGACTGTGGGGCAGCACTCCGGACACCTTGGGCTGCAGGAACACCTCCAAGGGTTAGTGGCAAGTGCATTATTGTTGGAAGATGCATCTTTGGTGTCAGGAGCAACAGGAACATAGATAAAGCTTGTGCAGCTCTCCAGAGGAGGGGAACCCCTATGGCCAGGGGAGGAAGGAAAGTTCATGTGGATGCATGCATTTCTGAGGGGGACTGGTCAGAGCTTCCTAGGATTAGTTATATGATGGTACTTAGAAATGTGTAGGTATTAGTTTACATCTTATAAGTGTATTGAGGTATCTCTGTTCTATTAATGATGAAAGTCTTGAAAGTATATTCCACTTATTGCCAAATAACTACATGTTAAAGAATCAATAAACTGCTTTGATCCTGACTTATCTATCTATCTATCTATCTATCTATCTATCTATCTATCTATTTATCTATCTATCTATCTATCTATTTATTTTGTCTCTCGATCATCTTCCCTTGTTTGGGCCCCATGAGGCTGCTCCCTTTGCTGTGCCCTCCCTGTCCCTCTGGAAACTCTTGCTCTGCCCTGAAAAGGACATTGCAACAATCTGTATACATTTATGATACACAAATCATGCACAATTTTTGCATAAAAATTTGCACTTTATTGTTGTTATTAAGGACTTAACCAAGTAATTTTATATACTTGTGATAATAGTGTTATTGTTTTGAGGAGATTAATCCTGTGATCTGTAAATAAGATGTTTAGAAAAAAGCATGGTATCTTACTGGCAAAGTCACATTTTGAAGCTGAAAGCAGTATTTTGAGCCAGCAGTGTGCTCTGGTAGCCAAGAAGGTCAATGGGATCCTGGCGTGCATTAAAAGGAGCATGGCCAGCAGGTCAAGGGAGGTGACCGTCGCCCTCTACTCTGCCCTGGTCAGACCTCAGCTGGAGTACTGTGTCCAGTTATGGGCTCCTCAGTACACAAAAAAGACAGGGATCTTCAGGAAAGTATCCATCAGAGGGCCACAAAGATGATACAGGGCCTGGAGCATCTTCTCTATGAGGAAAGGCTGAGAGACCTGGGTCTGTTCAGCACTGAGAAAAGAAGAGTGAAAGGGGATCTTATTAATGTTTACAAATACCTGAAGTGTGGGAGACAGAGGGATTTGGCCAAGTTCTTTTCAGTGGTTTGTGGGGACAAGACAATAGGCAATGACCAAAAAATGGAGCACAGGAAGTTCTGCACCAACATGAGAAAGAACTTCTTCACAGTGAGGGTGACAGAGCACTGGATCAGGTTGCCCAGGAAGGTTGTGGAGTCTCCACTGGAGATATTCAAGGCCCATCTGGCTGCTTACCTGGGCAACCTACTCTATGGAACCTGCTTTGGCAGGGGGGGTTGGAGCCAATGATTTCTTGAGGTCTTTCCAATCCCTAATATTCTATGATTCTGTGATTTTACAGGAGGGAATTTGATGTTCTGAACTTTTAAGAAGATTTAAGTGCAATCTCAAACATATCCTTCAGACATGGTATTTGAAAAGAACAAATGTTTTCTTTGATGTTTTGGCGCTCATGGGACTGACTCTACAATGTCATTGAAAGACTTGATTCCAATGAATGAAGAAAGAAATTGAACAAATTCAGCAAAATACTTGAACATGGACATATGAGATAAAGGAGATATCAAATAATTATTGATGTGGTCAGCTATTCCATAGAATATATAGCTTTTAATTTGTTTTGGAAAATTTCGTCCAGATATTGTAGTATGGTGATAGTGATATTATATACTATTAGAATGGGTCAGTATTTACACATATGCATATATTAGATATATATATAAAGTATACATATATATATAATATACATATATATGTATAATATACATATAATACATACATAGATGTGAACCACATTTCTATGTCACAGAATCACAGAATTGTCTAGGTTGGAAGAGATCTCAAGATCATCGAGTCCAACCTCTGACCTAACACTAACAAGTCCTTCACCAAACCATATCACTAAGTTCAATATCTAAACGTCTTTTAAAGACCTCCAGGGATGGTGACTCCACCACTTCCCTGGGCAGCCCATTCTAAATCCTAACAACCCTCTCAGTAAAGTTCTTCCTAATATCCAACCTAAACCACCCCTTCAGCCCTTTCCCCCTCATCCTGTCAGCAGGCACATGGGAGAACAGACTAACCCGCACCTCCCTACAGCCTCCTTTAATGTACTTATAAAGAGTGATAAGGTCACCCCTGAGCCTCCTCTTCTCCAGGCTGAACAATCCCAGCTCCCTCAGCTGTTCCTCGTAGGATTTGTTCTCCAGACCCCTCACCAGCTTTGTCATGGCAAGGTTGTTACTGGCAACTGAAAAATGAATATTATGCGAGGTATGCCATGGACATTTTAAATGCAGTGCCTCACTAGAATTTGTTAGCAATAATCTACCAAGAAAAGCTGGACAGTGTCCAGATCAAATGACTGTAAGAAAACGGTAATCTGAATTGTTCACGAATTTGGATATTATTGAATGGAAATACTCTTTTACTGCCCTGCCTGTTTTTGGACTAGCATTCCCACATTATCATCCCATTTTTGATGTTTGTTTGGCATTTTCATACAATAACCCCTTCCATCATTTCTGAGTGAGTAAAATAATAACATTTTAAAATCCCATTTTACCTATATATTCTCATTTAAAACATGATTTCAAATCTCCTGGAAAATTATCATTAACTTAACCATATTTTATTATGTTCCTTCTAATTCTATGTTTATTTTATTGTTGTGTTTTTTTTTGTTTGTTTGTTTGTTTGTTTGTTTAAATATATTTAATCTTCCTTTCTCTAGGAATCTCTTCTTAATCTTTACATTCAACAGTGTAATTCAAGAGATTTCTTGTTTTTTCATTGAAAACAGAACAAAGTAAAAAACTAATATCTTTTTGAATTAAATATTTCAGACATGTTTTGATTAAAATTTCAGTCAAATTTTGTGTATAAAACTGAATTTAATCTTTCTAATATATTTTGCTACATTTACATACATAAACGATCTTTCCTGTAACTAATTGATTATAAACCTGTGAAAGAATAACTTGATGGATTCTCTATAAACAATACTTTTACTGATTTCTAGTAAAGTACAAGAAACTAAAGAACTTGAAAACAAGCTAACCAGGAAAAACTGGGGCAATATAAAGAGTAGTCTTCTAGAGAAGACTGTATACCATAGTTGCCTGTTTTCTTTAAGTAGTTTTGGCCATGTACACTTTGTAAGAAATCTAATTTTCACCTAAGGATGGAACAAAACAGACTGCAGATCATCTTAGGTAAAAACATCAAATTAAAAATGGGTTAATAGTAGACTTCTTTGCTAAAAAAAATGGTATCAGTTGTTGGTATAAGTTGGAATACCTGAACTTTATTTTTTAACGCATTGTTTCTCTTTCTTTACACATGCTTTAGAAAGAAAGGAAGAAAGAAAGGACAAAAGGACGGAAGGACGAAATAAAGGACGGAAGGATGGAAAAGAAAGAAAGAAAGAAAGAAAGAAAGAAAGAAAGAAAGAAAGAAAGAAAGAAAGAAAGAAAGAAAGAAAGAAAGAAAGAAAGAAAGAAAGAAAGAAAGAAAGAAAGAAAGAAAGAAAGAAAGAAAGAATATTTTCACCAGTCTTGTTATTATGTTTGTTCTACCTTTTCAAGAGCAGCTTCCTCCTGGAATTCCAATTCTTCTTGACCTTCTCACCTTTCCTTCCCTCTATTGTAAAATACATGAATAATTTTATTTAATTTCAGCCATTACATTTTGCTTTAACTGTTATACTTCAAATGGTACAGAGGATCTTGGTTTCACTGTTGTGCTTGCTTGGATGTACTCATAACAAATTTTGTAATTCAAGGAAGAGAAGAATGTGGCAGACACAGAGGAAGAGGAGGAAGGATGAAGAGAGGAATGGAACCGTAGAACTGATTATCCTAACTGAAGTATTTCAGCATCTTTATGCTTTTTTTTTTTTTTTTTTTAATTGTAAAATAAATCTTTGTTGTAAGAATCTGCTAATAGAATCATTTATCAACACCCTCATCTCTATTCAGATCATCTATGAAGTAATTTAAGTATTATATGTTCTAGAAATGGTATATTCCAATGCTAGTAATAGACAGGATTTTAGAAGACAAAAACAAAACCACTAAGCATAGAACAGAGTGATGAAGAATGATAATGCACAAAAATGATTGCATTTCTATGCTAGCATAAGCCTCTCTTGGGCTAACTTGTTATGCAGATATTTCCCCTTTGGCTGACAGAGTACATCTGTTTTTGTTAGTTTCCTTGTTGTGCACAGCATAGTTTACAAACCAAGCAATTAGAAAGGGTAATTTTCTCTTGATGTGTTGATACTATGATGGCTTCCTATTGGAATAAGATATTTTACAATCAATAGTTTATTATAAAATTACATCCAGGAAAAACAAGCACATATTCCATTTCTGAATGTAATTAGTATGAGTCTTGCCTTTTTTCAGCAGGGAAAAGAAGGACTCCACACACACACATTCTAAAAACAAATTAGTCCAGTAGTTGAGAAAAAAAAAAAAAAAAAAAGAAAATTAGGTCACTCTTCATAATAAGGTTAGTTTTCAAAAAGCCTATCTATCAGGTTGTAGCTATTATTTTTAAAACTCTTTTTCTTGAGGGATGCTGTAGTGACTATATCAATGAATGATTGTTTTCAAGTCTGCTTGTTAAAGAGAGTGTGAATTTTTAATTCAGAAACAGGCCTGACTTCATTTATTCCTTCCTTCATTATCTCAATTCTGTTCTACTACATGGGGCTACTGTCAATCATTATTTGAAAAATTAAAGATAGTAAGCATTATTTTTTAAATAACAATGAACTAACACTTCATTTTATGAGCTCTCCTATTACAGACAGTATTTTGAGGGAACATTCTTATTATTGACTATTTAAAATCTCAAAATGGTTCAGATTTGGATTACTTTATACATTTCCTTCACTCCTGAAACAGACCAGTATGTCCAATAAAGACCAAGGCAACAGTTTTATACCTAAGGGGAATAACAACAGCAGCAACACTACACATTTTAATTTCTAATGTAATATTTCCTCTCTATTTCATAGTGACCAGAAAAACAACAACAAAACAAACCACAGCTATTTCAACAATTGTGACTTGATCCTGCTACACTGGAAATGTGATTATTTTGAATACAATATCATTTTTTGGGGGTCATGGAAAAAGTGGAAAGAAAATAGACATGTACTTCATTTGAATATATCAAAATCAATAGTATATATATATACACATATGTAAGGTATTTTATGCTAATTAGAAAAAAAAAAAAAAAAAAAAAAAAACGACCTTCCTGTATTGAGATATCTATTCTTATAATTGAGGTGAACTTATCTGCCCATTTCTGTTGATTGAATATATAACTTAGAAATCTAGCTGAGATAGAAAGTTTAATAATGGTTAGGTGACATGTTAATTTAGATGGCTAATTACCTGTAATATTTTACTAATGTCAACATAGCTAATATACAGAATAAGAAATACTCAGAGCAATAATTACACATGAATTGTATACAGTTGGTGAAATTGTAACTCTTCCTGGACATTACATGAGAAATACTGTATTTATCAATCTAAATATTTGGTTTAAAAACAAACAAACAAACAACAAACAAAAAAGTTCACCTCAGACTGTTTATAAAACTGGTAAGGCAACATAAGAAATACCAGAGAAAAAAAAATAATGTTCTTTGTTAAGATAGTTCAGATTTATTACTGATGTCTACTCTGCTAATTTGAAATATCTGTTGACGTATATACTATAAATTTTATTATCAACATGAAGTAGCTGGAGGCAGGCAGCCAATCTTCAAACTCTAATAGCAAAGCATATTCTATAAATATAAAAGACAGTATTGTTTTTCAAACACACTAAAAATGTCATAAATAAATGTCAAAGTTATAAAAAGCTTAAGCAAGATGTGTACTTTCTGCCATAGAAGATTTCACTGAGATTTGCCCTAAGTGTATACATAAATTTGTGCTCAGATTTGACTCTAAGCTGTTATCTCTTACCTACTTAAATATAAATGTATGCATAAACAGAGGTATCATTATTCCATTGAAATAGCCAGGTTTTTGTCTTATAAATGCTATTTTTACATTGTAAAAAGCTTCAATTGTGCATTCTAAAGTTGAATAATGTTTTAAAGGAAAAAAAAAAAAAGACAATAACTGCATTATAGACACCATTGCTATAAGAAGTTTACCATTATATTCTGTAATGGTTTTCATTGTGACTTACTAGATCTAATGAAGACAGCTGTATAGGAATTGCATACTACAATTGTTATTTTTACTCACTGAATAAAAGAGCTACACTTCATCTGGAAATTAAATTATTAATCTGGGTAGAAAAGAGAGCAAATAAAATACAAAACATTGGGAAAACAAGACTTACATGATGAATTTTTATGCATTTCCTGTGGCAATCATTTCTGAACCCCTGACAGATTGCAACTATGGATATGATTTTACTTACTAGAGTTTGTTAGACGAATAAGATCTCAGTGTTAATGTTTTTTTTTTTGTTTGTTTGTTTGTTTGTTTCTTTTCCTTCAAACTATATGAGTAAATATTTTGATTTGGGCTTCAAATATTCATATTCTTCCTTCATCTTTTTTGATTCCTATGACGCACTTCTGTAAAAAATCACAGTGGCCTGAATATCATTACTAAGATACTTTGAAGGGCAATGTTAGATAAAAGCAGACACTAGACAAAAACAAAGACAAAAATCTTAATAACAACATTTTTTAAGAAATCTCTTTTTACCATTTTCTGTTCTCATAAAATTTTAGAAAAACTAAATTAGTACTAAAAAAAAAAAAAAGAGAGAGAGAGAAAAGAGAGGGCAGGGCAGGGCAGAGAAAAGAAAAGAGAAAAGAGAAGAGAAGAGAAGAGAAGAGAAGAGAAGAGAAGAGAAGAGAAGAGAAGAGAAGAGAAGAGAAGAGAAGAGAAGAGAAGAGAAGAGAAGAGAAGAGAAGAGAAGAGAAGAGAAGAGAAGAGAAGAGAAGAGAGAGAAGAGAAGAGAAGAGAAGAGAAGAGAAGAGAGAGAAGAGAAGAGAAGAGAAGAGAAGAGAAGAGAAGAGAGAGAAGAGACGAGAAGAGAAGAGAAGAAAGGAAAGGAAAGGAAAGGAAGGAAAGGAAAGGAAAGGAAAGGAAAGGAAAGAAAGGAAAGGAAAGGAAAGAAAGGAAAGGAAAGGAAAGGAAAGGAACAGGAAAGGAAAGGAAAGGAAAGAAAGGAAAGGAAAGGAAAGGAAGGAAAGGAAAGAAAGGAAAGGAAAGGAAAGGAAAGGAAAGGAATCATAATCTCCATACCTGTAATCTCACTAGGCACAAATAAATAATCCAAATAAATTAACACTGGAACAAAAATGTTTTACTGAGACTACAGAAAGAGAGAAACCTATCTTTATCAATATTTTACATGTGTAGTATTTAAAAATAAATACAGCTTTTAACATTTGTACCCCTAAATACTTGATCTAATTATACTGAAATTAATATATATATATATTTCTCATTGTATCATGCCCTACTGTAATGCGTCCAATGTTGCAGAAAATTGATGCTGATAATGCATATTTCCTTTTGTGGAAAAAAAAAATGCCCTGACAAAGATTTTCTAATAAATATGAGCAAGAAAATTGTTCCAATAATACAGTATCATTATTATGGAAATTAGTTATCTCTGTGATGAAGGTTCACATCCAAGTTTCCTGATAAAGCTTTTTTTTTAAGTCTTCAATACTTCACCCTTGAAAATTGCTTTGGCTTAGTAATAGCAGCTATAATCAAATTGGAAAAGAGAAAGTTTTTGTATGATTTGAAGAAAAAAAATGCAATTCATATACTTTATCTTTTAATTTTAAAAAAAAAAAAAAGTGTTTTCAAATTTATATATCTTAATATTATTGTTGATAAATTAGTTTATTGCAAGTAATCTATTAATATTTTAATACACAGTTCTCCTTGAAGACTCATGTGGGATGTGTCCCATAGTCATATCACAGGTCTTTTTTCTCAATAGAAAAAAAGAAAAAAGAAGTATATCAAATTAATGAATACATTAAAAATTCTAAATTTAATGTTATTTGCCACTCTGCTTAAGAATCATGAGTTTTTTATGAAAGTTTCATATTAGAATGAAGTGTTACATGTTTCATTGTAAGTCTGTTTAAATTTAATTTAAAATATAGGACAGCTTTAGGGAGAGAAGGCAATGGCCCAAGTGAAGTGCATCTACACTAATACGCACAGCATGGGTAACAAACAGGAGGAGCTGGAAGCCATCGTGCAACAGGCAGGCTATGACTTGGTTGCCATCATGGAAACGTGGTGGGACCACTCTCATGACTGGAGTGCTGCAATGTCTGGCTATAGGCTCTTCAGAAGGGACAGACAGCACAGAAGGGGTGGTGGTGTGGCTCTCTATATCAGAGAGTGTTTTGGTGTCATGGAACTTGAGGCTGGGAATCATAAGGTTGAGTCCCTGTGAGTTAGGATCAGCATGAAGGCCAACAAGGCAAGCATCCTGGTGGGGGTCTGTTACAGGCTGCCGAACCAGGATGAGGAGATGGATGAGGAATTCTACAAGCAGATGGTGGAAGTTGTAAAATTGTCAGTACTTGTTCTCGTGCGGGACTTCAATATCCCAGGCATATCCTGGAAGCACTACACAGCACAGAGAAAGAAGTCTACGAGGTTTCTGGAGAGTGTGGAAGATAGCTTCCTGACACAGCTGGTTAGTGAGCCTACCAGGGGAGGTGCCCTGCTAGACCTTCTTTTCACAAACAGAGAAGGACTGGTGGGAGATGTGGTGGTTGGAAACTGTCTTGGGCAGAGTGACCTTGAAATGGTAGAGTTCTCCATTCTTGGCGAAGTCAGGAGGGGGACGAGTAAAACCACTGTATTGGACTTCCGTAGGGCTGACTTTGAGGTGTTCAGGACACTGGTTGGTAGAGTCCCTTGAGAGGTGTTTCTGAAGGGCAGCGGAGTCCAGGAAGGCTGGGCAGTCTTCAAGAAGGAAATCTTAATGGCTCAGGAGTGATCTGTCTCCATGAGTCCAAAGATGAGCGAGGGTGAAAGAAGACCGGACTGGCTGAACAGAGAATTGTGGCTTGATCTCAGGAGAAAAAAAAGAGGGTTTATAATCTTTGGAAAAGAGGGTGGGCTACTCCAGAAGACTATAAAAATGTTGCGAGGCTGTGCAGGGACAAAATTAGAAAAGCCAAAGTTCATCCGGAGCTCAATCTGGCTACTGCCATTAAAGATAAAAATATTTTTATAAATACATCAACACAAAAAGGAGGACTAAGGAGAATCTCCATCCTTTACTGGATGCTGGGGGAAACTTAATTACAAGAGATGAGGAAAAGGTGGAGGTGATTAATGCCTTCTTTGCCTCAGTCTTTAGCGGCAATACCAGCTGTTCTCTGGATACCCAGCACCCTGAGCTGGTGAAAGGGGATGTGGAACAGAATGTGGTCCTCATAATCCACCAATAAATGGTTGGCAACCTGCTACAGCACTTGGATGTACACAAGTTGATGGGACCAGATGGGATCTACCCGAAAATACTGAGAGAACTGGAGGAAGAGCTGGCCAAGCCACTTTCCATCATTTATTGGCAGTCCTGGCTATCAGGCAAGGTCTCAGTCAACTGGTAGCTAGCAAGTGTGACACCCATCTACAAGAAAAGCCAGAGGGTAGACCCAGGGAAACTCTAGGCCTGTCAGTTTGACCTAAGTGCCAGGGAAGCTTAAGGAGCAGATTATCTTGAGTGTCATCATGTGGCACTTACAGGGCAAGCAGGTAATCAGGCCCAGTCAACATGGGTTTATGAAAGGCAGGTCCTGCTTGACAAACCTGATCTCCTTCTGACACACTGGGTGGATGAGGTAAAGTCTGTGGATGTAGTCTACCTTGACTTCAGTAAGGCTTTTGACACCATTTCCCACAACATTCTCCTCGAGAAACTGGCTGCTTATGGCTTGGACTGGCGTACGCTTTGTTGGGTTAGAAACTGGCTGGATAGCCAGGCCCAAATAGCTGTGGTAAATGGAGTCAAATCCAGTTGGAGACCGTTCACTAGTGGTGTCCCCCAGGGCTCAGTACTGGGGCCAGTCCTCTTTAATATCTTCATCGATGATGGGGATCGAGTGCAACCTCAGTAAGTTTGCAGACGACACCAAGTTAGGCGCATGTGTCGATCTGCTCAAGGGTATGAAAGCTCTGCAGGAGGATCTGGATAGGCTGGACCAATGGGCTGAGGTCAACTCTATGAAGTTCAACAAGGCCAAGTGCCAGGTCCTGCACTTGAGTCACAACAACCCCAAGCAGCGCTGCAGTCTGGGAGATGAGTGGTTGGAAAGCTGCCTGGTAGAGAAGGACCTGGGAGTATTGGTTGACAGCTGGCTGAATATGAGCCAGCAGTGTACTCAGGTGGCCAAGAAGGCCAACAGCCTCCTGGTTTTTATAAGAAGCAGTGTGGCCAGCAGGTCTAGGGAAGTGATTGTCCCCCTGTACTCGGCTCTGGTGAGGCCATACCTTGAGTACTGTGTTCAGTTTTGGACCCCTCACTACAAGGACACAGAGGTGCTCAAGCTTGTCCAGAGAAAGGCAACAAAGCTATTGAGGGGTCTGAAGAACAAGTCATGAGGAGCTGCTGAGGGAGTTGGGTTTGTTCAGCCTGGAGAAGGTTCAGGGGCAACTTATCGCTCTCTATAGGTACATTAAAGGAGGCTGTAGTGAGGTGGGGATTGGTATATTCTCCCACGTGCCTGGTGATAGGATGAGGGGGAATGGGCTTAAATTGTGCTCGGGAAGTTTAGGTTGGATATCAGGAAAATCTTCTTTACCGAAAGGGTTGTTAGACATTGTAATGGGCTGTCCAGGGAAGTGGTTGAGTCACCATCCATGAAAGTCTTTAGAAGACATTTAGATGTAGAGCTCAGTGATATGGTTTAGTGGAGGACTTGTTAGGCCAGAGGTTGGACTTGAGGTCTCTTCCAACCTAGACGATTCTGTGATCTCTGAACTAAACTAAGGAAGTGCTACTTCAGTCAACGTGTATTCTCCATTTTATCTCCTAGTTAACTCTGACTTGACAGCCAGAGGGTTTTTTGGCTTGTTTATTTGCTTATTTTTAATCTACCTTTTCATGTCTGTTGATCTGCACTAGGATCCTTCGTTTTAATTTTGAGTTGTAGATCACAGCTACCATATCAACACACTCTTTAGCACCCAGCTCCTTTGTTGAACCTGGCCTTTTAATCAATTTGAAAAATGGGATTACTTTTAAAAACAAATAATAAATAATAATCTTGTGCTTGAACACCTACTGGTCACCCAAAATTAATGGGCATCTTTGACCATAGAAATGAGATGGTTCATTTCTATACCAAGGTGATAATATGACCTTTCAGCAGCACCACTTCTTCCCTTCCAGTGACCTTACTCTGGAGAGTATTAAAGATAAATTGTTTGTGAAGTAGTCATATACATTAGTGGAAATCACTATGAGAAAGTCCATAATAAAATCAATAAAGCTGCCTTCTATGTCTTAAATAGTGTGCAGTAAATTTGGATTGCGGCCATACCTTCAACAATGAGAATAAAACAAAAATATTGAGTAACTGGGCATTAAGAATCATCTATTCAGAGCAGTGAATAAGTAAGGACTAGGAACAGAACATCCCAACCTTGATTTGAAATCACATTGTGCCTTACTTTAGAAAGAGAGGATTGCATAATATATAAACGATATATACGGGGAAGAAAAAAAAAATGTAGAATTAGACAAATGTATGTTATGCATATAGAAAAAGTGAGGTAACCATTTTACTACCCACTTTTTCCTAACCTTTTATTCATTATATTTTATTGTCTGTAAGCACAATCAAATTCACATTAACATTTGCATCAAATTCACATTAACACTAGTGGTGTTCCGCAGGGCTCAATTCCAGGGCCAGTCTTAGTTAACATTTGTATCGATTATTTGGATACAGGACTGGAATACATCCTCAGAAAGTTTGCTGACAATACCAAACAGGGTACTATTGACTCCCTGGAAGGATGAGAGGCCTTGCAGAGGGATCTAGATACATTGAAGCATTGGGCTTCAATGGGTCATCAGATTACCAATGCTACAAACTGGTAGATGAGTGACTGGAAAGCATCACACAAGATAAGAATCTGCGGGTGCTGGCCAGCAATAGTCCCAACATGAGTCAGTAATGTGCCCTGGCAGCCAAGAGGGCAAACCACATTTTAGGGAGCATTAAACCCAGTGTAGCCAGCTAGTCAAAAGAAGTGATTCTCCTGATAAATTTAAAGTTAGTGTGGCTCACCTTGAATACTCTGTGAAGTTCTGGGCTCCACAATATAAAAAGGATGTTAAGGAACTTGAATTATCCAGAGGAGGGAAACAAGGCTGGTAAAAGGGCTGCAAGGCATGTCTTATGAGGAGAAACTGAGTGTACTTGGGTTGTCTAGTTTGTAGAAAAGAGACCTAAAAGGTGATCTCATTGCTCTCTACAGCTTCCTGAGAAGAGAAAGTGGAGGGGGAGGTGTCGATCTCTTCTCTTTGGTAACCAGTGACAGCATGTGAGGGAATATCACAAAGCTATTTCAGGATAAAATAAGGCTTGATATAAGGAAAAAAATTCTTTACTGTGAGGTTGGTCAAACACTGGAACAGGCTTCCTAGTGAGGTGGTTGATGCCTGTAGTGGGTTTACATGGCAAGGTTTTGGTAGCAGGGGGCCATAAGGGTGGTTTCTGTGAGAAAGTTCTAGAAGCTGCCCCATGTTTGGGAAGGGCCCCACTGTTTTCCAGAGCCGAGCCAATAAGCGATGTTGTTTTGCACCTCTGTGAGAGCATATTTAAGACAGGGAAAATTCTTTAAGTTCTGGTTAGCCCTGAAGAGGTCAGGCAGTCAGACAAGATTATCCTTGAAGGTCCCTTCCAACTCAGCTGAACCATTCCATTCCATTCCATTCCATTCCATTCCATTCCATTCCATTCCCTCTTGGCTTATATCTAAGTGCATAGAAAGTGATTGTCAACAGATTCCCTAACTGCATCTGAACTGCAGTGAAAACCTGTACTGCCTTTGGGATATTATAGACTACCAAGTTATAGTCTCCTGAGGGCTGGTGAATTGCATTCAGGCTTTAACATGCCCTCTGAATTATGTTCCATTCAACAGTACAGATTTATCTAAATTATGATGGATTTGGTATATATTTTCTTACCTGGTACTTTGACTAGAGAATATTATGTATGCAGTTGTTTAGTAATGTTGTTGCTTATTTTCAAGTCCATATTGCAATGTATTTAAACAAAAGTAGGCAAGAAACTTTTCAGGAGGATTAGTGAAATTTGTGATAATTTTTTCTTGGATTACCAGTTTGGTCCATAATCTGTTGCCCTTGTTTTAGACACCTATCTTTGAATTATGCAGTTAATTAATTCATTTTAAAATCAACAGAGAAAATAAAGTAGCCCTAGAGGATAATTAAATTTTATCCTGAAGGGGGCCAGATAAGTCTATATCTGCTTACTGTTATTTCATCCCACTAGCTTTGAAAGAGGAGTCTGGGAAGTTAGTCAAAACTAGATGCCTGTCTTTAAAATGTCTTAAATTTCTTGAGATGATTCCTACACTAAGTTTTTATGAATTGGTGAACAAGGTCTTGAGTTGGCTTGTTCAGATTTTCCAATAACATTAAAAACAAACAAACAAACAAACAAAAAACAGTTCTTTTGAGTATTAAAATCTTAATCATAAAGTTGCTGAAAATATATTTGTTTGTTTTCTTCTCTGAAATGTGTTCTGCACCATGGTCAGATAGGCAAGTGGTTTCAACTTAAGTCCAATGGTATTTCTTAATGAATATTTTTCTCTTAAGGAGAAAAAGTTATTAACCTCACATTAACCTTATACTATTAATTCTATTATTTTGCAATAGAAAGCAGTACCGGCAGAAACAGCTATGACAAAAACAAAACATTTTGCATAGAAATCACATCACTTCTCTGTCAGTCTTTCACTAAAAATAAAAAGGAGTATCTTGCCATTTTTAAATTATATAAAAAATAATACTTTAGACAGTAAGTGATCACCAACATAATAAACAGAAGGAATTAAGATTTCAAGTGAAATAAGATATGTGAGATCACTTTAGAAATTGAAGGACTTTAGTCTAGGACTTAGGCTCAAGGGTTAAGGTATGAAAGATTAAAAGAAAAAAGGATGCAATGAAAAAAAATGGTTCAGAAGTTCCACAACAAATGTCAAAAAATATCAAGCTAAATGAATTATTCATAATAAATATAATTAATCTCAAATGTTGTCCTTTTTTCTTTTTTTTTTTTTTTTCTTTTTTCTTTTTTCTGTTTGTGAATTGCTTGTAAACTAATCCTGAGTCTTTGAATGTATTTGTTATTCATATGCATTTGCCTATGGCCTGTTCACAGCTGCTCACATTCCTTAGCTTTCACTATTTATTATTTTTAGTGTATGATTGCTCATCTCATATGATATTATGTTTTTTTCCAGATTGGCTATCACTGGCTACACTAAATAAGACAAAGAATGGGGAATTATTACTGCTATGCTATGAAAAAAAAAAAAAAAACAGACAAAAAATTATTTGTACTGACTTCAAAAAGACATCCAGAATTCACAGACTTTTTTGGATGGTTAGTTGCAGTTTGTGTAATCAGTAACAATGGACAATAATGGCTCACTCAGAACAATTAACTCATTGATGAGTATTAGTGAGGATTTTTCTATATTATGAACTACATTATTTGACCAGATGTTCCTACTCTGTTCATATGTGATCACAAAGGCTCTCATAATCACCTATGCAGTATTAGTTACTTGTTTTTTAAAAGCTGTATTTTGTAGACAAAGAACCTTTGTGTAATAATAGGAAGCGTTCATTGTAATATGCTGACAGCTGGAACTAGATGATAAATAAAGCAAAGATTTTTCAAGTTAAGAACACATTCTGAACACTGGAAGTTCTTCCAGAAATGATTACTATAAAACCAGCATGGACTCATATTCTTTAGTCACAGCAGAAAGGGGAGGAAAAAATAAATAAATTATACTGTTAGTTCAAGGTATGGGTTATAGTTATCACAACCATCTGCAATATCTTTCATCATTACCAACTGTATTACATCTGACCTCTGAGTTAAGAAATGTGTCCTATCTTTAAAACTGAATTTCAGCTGTCCTAATTCTATCCATCTTAAAACCAGATATTAAATATATGCTAGTCATATATTAAGGCAAATAAGAATATCATTCAGACAATTCATACTAAGCCAAGATAAATGCTTTAAGCACTTACTGTCCCCTGGAGGATACCTGTCCTTCTTGACTATTGCAAGGTAATTGAACTGGCTGCATCATATTTATATAGTTAAAATTAGTTTAGATGAATTCCAGCATAGCCAGCAAAACTTCATGGAACAATTCCAATTGCCTATATTTGAACACCTTATCAGATCATAATTTTGTAGGGGATCTAATATGTACCTTATTTAGACAAAGTAGGCTCTTTTACAAAATCAGGTAAGTGGCTTAATGCAGAAAAGTGTCTCTTACAACTGAGTCTGAATCAGTGAACCTTATTACTTTTTTGTATTATAGTCTAACTTCAAGAGAAGAGTCTCCTTCCTCACAGGTTATATTCTAAAGTGATAATTCAGTTCATTCAATTCTCTGGGGTGAAGAAGCAGGGGAGATAAGTTTCCTCAGACTGATAAACACTTAAAATTCATATCTTTTGCTTCTTTTATGGATACAGGTTGTTATGTAAGAACTCTTTGAAATTAGGAATAATTTGAGTCTGAAATCAGTCCAAAATAGATTTTTTTATTACTTTCCTTGATGTAGGTTTCTAAATTATACCTAAAGAATACTTAAGGATTTTAATTTGTGAACATGTGTGTACGCATGCAAATCTTCATCATGCAAAAGTTCATCAAATCTTTTCCTTTATCTAACCAGATAGTTTCTTAATTGTTAGCATCCACATTTCACCAGTCACAGAAACAATCACAGTGGAATGATTGATTGTAATTAGTCTTTTCTCCAGTGACATGGACAGGCAACAGACCTGCATTGAAAAGGCATGTCCAGATGAAGGACCTCCTGCAACAGGTGGGTGAACTGCAGGACCTGGTGAGAAGGTTGAATAACATCAGGGAAATTGAGGAGAAGATACATAGCTGGTTTCAAGCACTGTCTGTATCAGACCAACAGCCAAAAATTCCCCACAAGTACACAAAGAAAGGAGGGATGCCAATGATGCAGAAGAATGGAGGCTAGCTACAGCAAGGACCAGAAGGAAGTGACTAAACCTGAAGCCTGTGGTGCCTTTGCAGAACTGCTTTTCAGCCTGAAGAAGCTGGACCTGTTACATTAGGGGAGACACTGGTGATGACTAAGCCAACCCAATCTATTCTCTACATAAAAACTAGAACTATCAGGTAATGTGTGATAGTTGAAGGTGACACTCTTCTGAGAGGTATGGAAGCACCCATTTGCTGATGTGACCCATTCTCAATAGAGCCGTGTTGCCTACTAGGGGCTCATACAAGGGATGTTACAAAAAGACTACCAAGCCTCATGAAGTCCATTTACTATTATCCACTGTTCTTTCATGTAAGTAGCAGTGACAAAATCATGAGAAGTCCAAAGTGTATCAAGGACTAAAGAGTTCTGCGAGCAGAGAATTTGGCATTTCATGCAATTGATGAGGGGATTCTGAAAGCTGCTTTTGTTCACTTTATAGAAGAAAAGGCACTTGGAAAGATGCATTTATTGTGGTTTAACCCTGGTAGTTTTTTTCTTCCCCTCCCCTCCCCTCCCCTCCCCTCCCCTCCCCTCCCCTCCCCTCCCCTCCCCTCCCCTCCCCTCCCCTCCCCTCCCCTCCCCTCCCCTCCCCTCCCCCTTTCCCTTTCCCTTTCCCTTTCCCTTTCCCTTTCCCTTTCCCTTTCCCTTTCCCTTTCCCTTTCCCTTTCCCTTTCCCTTTCCCTTTCCCTTTCCCTTTCCCTTTCCCTTTCCCTTTCCCTTTCCCTTTCCCTTTCCCAATATGCTTATTTACTGACAAATGCCAGAAGCTTCATAGATGTATTATCCATGTACACAATGAGATCCTGTTGAGAATACTCTCGCATCACGCACCACTCAATTTTTGATATATTGCTGTTAATGACTACTTATTTAAAGTCTGAAAATATTTTTAGATGTATCGTGTTTTCCAGGTCTCCTCAGCTTTCTGAAAAGATGAGATGAGTATGCAACAAAAATTAATTTGACCAATTGTAAGTTTCTGCTCCTGAGTTATTCACTCTACACAGCTGTTATGGTCAATAGAGAGAAAGAGGCACTTCCAATAAGCAGTCATAGCAGCAGTTTCATAGGAGATGTATAAAACAGATCAAACGAATAACACTCTTGCCATTTTACAAGGGAGCCTAGGAGGACTACTCAGATCTTAATGAATCGCACTGAGCTTCCTGACTTGCACTTTAACAGACATTAAACTATATCTGAAAATAATTGGAATAATAATGTCCAATGCTAAATGTGCTTTTATGTGAAACTTAAAAGATATGTGTTTTTTTTGTTGTTGTTGTTGTGGTTTTTTTTTGTTTGTTTGTTTGTTTTTTGTTTTTTCCACTCAGAAAATAAAGATTATTTAAAGATTATTTTAAATAATAAAGATTATTTTAATAATTTTACTTTAAAATATTGGGGGATGACCTGCTGGAGAGGAGCTCTGAGGAGAAGGACCTGGGGGTCCTGGTGGATGACAGGTTGACCATGACCCAGAAGTGTGCCCTAGTGGCCAAGAAGGTCAATGGGATCCTGGCGTGCATTAAACAGAGCGTGGCCAGCAGGTCAAGGGAGGTGATCCTCCCCCTCTACTCTGCCCTGGTCAGGCCTCAGCTGGAGTACTGTATCCAGTTCTGGGCTCCCCAGTACAAGAAAGATAGGGATCTCCTGGAAAGAGTCCAGCAGAGGGCCACAAAGATGATACAGGTCCTGGAGCATCTTCCCTATGAAGAAAGGCTGAGTTCCTCACTGATATGCGAACTTCTTCACGGTGAGGGTGATGGAACATTGAAACAGGCTGCCTAGGGAGGTTGTGCAGTCTCCTTCTCTGGAGATATTTGAGGAAGGCCTGTCTGGACACCTACCTTGGCAGCCTGCTCTGAGGAACCTGTTTTGGCAGGGGGGGTTGGACCCGATGATAGTTCAAGGTCCCTTCCAACCCCTACAGTTTTGTGATTCATTTAGTTATTTTTTAAATATCTAAATAAAAGTAAATACTATAGTAAATAGCATAATAGTATTTATAGTACAGTAGTATATAGAGTATAACAGTATATATATATATATATATATAGTATATACTATATGTAGTATAATATCATATATAGTATAATAGTATATATAGTATAATAATATATATAGTATAATATTAAAAAAGTAAATACTTTTGAAGATTGCTCTTGATTTATTTTTAAATTAAATTTGGTATTTTCATATTATTTCATGCACTCTCAATAAAAACATTACAAAACATTTAACTAAAAAGTTTCATAATCTATCTTAAAATTACTTTTTAATGGGTGTCAGGCAATGCAATAATATACAGTTGAAAGAAGAAGGTGAAAATATGTATTTGGCTTAGAGAAAACTGCATTTCCTAATAGAAAGTATCTTGAGGAAAAATTTTAACCAGTTCCACAGAAGACTACATGTGGTGTCTCTTATGCTTCTTTAATTTTAACCATTTACTAATTGGTGTAGTTAATCGTGAAAACTGACACATATATTCTGAGAAGAAAAAACTGCCTCTGTTTACAAAGACAAGCTTATTATATAGGTCAGTGAATGATTCACAGTAAATTATTTATCAAGGGAATTCAGTATCTCATGGTGAGTTATCTCAGAGCCAATTACCTGTTTCATTTTGAATACATTTATGAGAAGCTATATAAATATTCTTGTTCTTTGGATTGCTTATATTTATGACATTTATTTTTGTATGACAGAGTATGCTGAGGCAGAGATAGCAATAGTTTTAAGATCCAACAAGGATGCCAGCTTTTTAAGCAATGAAGGTCTAGGGACAACGTCTGAGAATCAGACTGTCTGGGCACAACTGTGTTTCTAGATCAAATTATGTACACCATTCACATAATGCAAGTAATATGTGTAAAGGCTAAAACTTGATGCATTTAAAAAGCAGGAAAAAAAAAAGAAAAAAAAAAGAAAAAAAAAAGACAGGTAAATACTAACAGATCTTCTAAAGTTAGGAATTAATGGAAGATATGAATGCAAGACTGTAATTCCTACCTCTATGTTCTTCACTTTAACATTTCTTTGACATCTGCCTTTATAGTTGTAATGCCATTTAAAAGTGCACTACTGCTTGCAGAGAGTGTAGAACAGAATAGTGTTTGTGCATAGTATAGCTAATATTAGCATAGTGTTAGCACACTATTCTAATAACTTTAGTTTTCCTCTGCTTTTTCTGTTTCATTAAAGTATGAAAAAGTAGCTTACAGCAGCAGATATTTAGGTTTTAGTAATCAGCACCATCAACTCTATAGAGGATCCCAAACTCTTGAAAAGCCATTTAGAGAAAAATTAAAAATAATAAAAAAATAAAAATTATTTAATAGAATAAATAACAGATAAATAAATAAATAAATAAATAATTGATAGACAATAATGACAATGAACAATTAATTAATAATAGACAAACTATTTAGTAACTTAGTGTAGCACACACGTTTTCTGAAAAGACAAGTCAACCCTTTAAGATATCACCTTCCTTTCCTTTGCATCATTGTTTGACTACCCATCCCTGTTCTCCAAATCTCAGGAAGGGACATTGAAGAGTTTCTGAGGAAGCTGATACTGATCACTCTTCAGTTCATAGAATCATAGAATCATAGAATCATAGAATCATAGAATCGTAGAATCGTAGAATCATAGAATTGTAGAAAAGACTGGGTGGAAAAGGACCTTAGAGATTATCTAGTTTCAACCCCCCTGCTCTGGTGAGGGTTGCCAACCACTAGAGCAGGCTGCCCAGAGCTGCATCCAGCCTGGCCTTGAATGTTTTCAGGGATGGGGCATCCACAACCTCCCTGGGCAACCTGTTCCAGTGCCTCACTGCCCACTGAGTGAAAAACTTTCTCATAATATCTAACCTAAATCCCCCCATCTTAGTTTAAATCCATTCCCCCTTGTCCTATCAACACTTATAAACAGACATTTCCCCTCCAGTTTATATGCTCTCTTCAAGTACTGGAAGGCTGCAATGAGGTCTCCCTGAAGCCTTATTTTCTCCAAGCAAAACGAACCCAGTTCCCTCAACCTTTCTTCATAGAAGTGCTCCATCCCTCTGATCATCTTAGTGGCCCTCCCCTGGACTTGCTCCAAGAACTCCACATGCTTCTTGTACTGGGGGTTCTAGGCCTGCACACAGTATTCCAGGTGAGGTCTTACAAGAGCATAGTAGAAGGGGACAATCACCTCCTACCTGCTGGCTACCTCTTTTTTAATGCAGCCAAGGATGCAGTTGGCGTTCCAGGCTGCAAGCACACACTGCTGGCTCATGTCCAGCTTCTTGTCCAGCTGGACCCCCAAGTCCTCCGCAGGACTGCTCTCAAGTTCTTCTTCTCCCAGTCTATATAAATACCTGAGATTGCCCCAGCCCAAGTGCAGCACCTTGCACTTGGACTTGAACCTTACTAGGTTCTCATTGGCCCACTTTCCAGTCTGTCCAGGTCCCTCTGGAAGACATTCCTTCCCTCTGTTGTATCGACTGCAGTGCTCAGCTTGGTGTCATCTGCAAACCTGATGAGGGTGCACTCGATTCCATCATCTACTTTACCGATAAAGATGTTGAAGAGCACTGGTCCCAAGACCGACCCCTAAGGGACACCACTTGTGACCGGCCTCCACCGTTGACTACTTTGACTGACCATTCAACCAAGTCTATCCATCTACCAGTCTATCCTTCAAATCCATACCTCTCCAATTTAGAGAAAAGAATGTGGTGAGGGACCATATCAAAGGCTTTGCTTGAGTCCAGGTAGATGATATCCATCACCCTTCCTTTGTCCACCAATGCCATCACTCCATCATAGTAGGCCACCAGATTGGTTAGGCAATATCTGCCTTTGGTGAAGCTGTGCTGGCTGTCTTGGATCTCCTCTTTATCTCATGCATGTCCTAACGTGTCTTCCAGGACAATATGTTCCATGATCTTCCCAGGCACAGAGGAGAGGCTCACCGGCCTATAGTTCCCCAGGTCTTTCTTTCTCCCTCTCTTTAAAATGGGAGTAACATTTCCCTTTTTCCAGTCACCAGGGACTTCACCTGACAGACATGATTTTTCAAATACGGAGAGCGGCTCGACAACCACATCAGCCATCTCTCTCAGTTAAAAGCTCTTATTTCTTTGCACTGCTGTAAGACTGAGACTGAAGATCAGCCTAATATTTTTCAATCCTTATCTCCCTGAAAATTCTGCTGTCACTACTTACTGTTTCCAAGTCTGTTAAAAAAGTAAGAGATGTTACAGTTTTTCATGCTACATCCTTTTTTTTTTTTTTTTTTTGTCCCAGTTTTATTATTTTTTTGTGAGTTAGTTGCAAAATGTGTTCAAAGCTTTTTGATGTCAGACTGATATAAGTCCATGATTACTTAAGGCTGTTAAAATCTATGTTCTTAGAATCACAGGGCCATAAATAATTCCATCTGGAAAGGACTTGGGAGATCTCCATTTCAAACTTTCTCAAAGTAAAGCCAGCTCTAGAGTTGCTCAGGTTTTTATCCAGATAGAAAACCTGTAGCCAGATTTCACTTATTCCTTAAAATATATCTGCTAACTTCCATTTCCATTTTAGATATTTGTTTGCTTCCTTTTTTTTTGTTTGTTTGTTTTGTTTGTTTGTTTGTTTTTTTGTTCGTTTGTTTGTTTGCATGTTTCCTTTCCAGAAATTATAACATGGTATGTTTTAATTACAGGAAGTTTTAAAAACAAAACACATCTCTAATTGGTAATAACCAACTGAGCAAGAGTAGACATTCTTCATTGCTAGCAAAATCAGCTCCTGGTTTCCTGCAGAAAAGCACAAAACCTAAAAGATATAAGTATGATATAGATAAGCACAAAAACCTAAAAGATATATGTAAGATATAAGTTCAGTGTTATTGCTGCATGGGTTCACAAGAGCAAGAAATACTTTCCTCTGTGACACAGTTGTGCAGGAGTAAAAAACAGTGTGGCCAGCAGGACTAGGGAAGTGATTGTCCCCCTGTACTCGGCTCTGGTGTGGCTGCACCTCATGTACTGTGTTCTGTGCTGGGCCCCTCACTGCAAGAAGGACATTGAGGTGCTGGAGTGTGTCCAGAGAAGGGCAACAAAGCTAGTGAGGGATATGGAGAACAAGTCTTATGA
Organism: Anas acuta; assembly: GCF_963932015.1. Classification (NCBI taxonomy): domain Eukaryota; kingdom Metazoa; phylum Chordata; class Aves; order Anseriformes; family Anatidae; genus Anas; species Anas acuta. The sequence goes on along the minus strand of NC_088979.1, from coordinate 50,329,044 downwards.
AGAGAAGCTGAGGGAACCTGGAGAAGAGGGGGCTCAGGGGTGACCTTATCGCTCTCTGTGGGTACCTTAAAGGAGGCTGTAGTGAGGTGGGGATTGTTCTACTCTCTCACATGTCTGGTGATAGGATGAGGGGGAATGAGATAAAGTTGCCCAGGGGAGGTTTAGGTTGGATATTGGGAAAAATTTCTTTACCGAAAGGGTTGTTAGGCATTGGAATAGGCTGCCCAGTGAAGTGGTTGAGTCACCATCCCTGAAGGTCCTTAAAAGATGTTTAGGAGTAGAGCTTAGTGATATGATTTAGTGGAGGTCTTGTTAGTGTTAGGTCAGAGGTTGGACTAGGTGATCTTGGAGGTCTCTTCAAACCTAAATGATTCTGTGATTCTGTGAAAACCTTAAATAAATATATCCAGCTAGGAGTCCCCACCTTGAATAAGAAGCTCCATCTAGGAATCTTTTATTTTACTAAGATAATTTTGATACTGTTCTACGTCTGAATTTGGATTCTTCCTTTAAATCATAGAATCATAAAATAGTTTGGTTTGGAAGGGACCTTAAAGATTATCTATTTCCAATCCCCTGCCACAGACAGGGATACTTTTAATTAATCTAATGGAAAGTATGGTAGAATGACATAGTAGTGCTCAAAGCCCTGTCCAACCTGGCTTTGAACCTGGTAAATTTAAATTTATCTTCTTTTAGTTAAAGTCATTACCCATTGTCCCATTACTACATTCCTTATAAAGTGTCCTTACACTTCTTTCTTTTAAGCCCCCTTTGTATTGGAAATACTCAATAGGGTCTCCCTGGAGAGTGGTGTTCTGGCCCTCTGATAATTTTTGTGGCTCTCCTCTAAACCCCACATCTCTCTTGTGCTGGAGAGCACTAAACATGAACACACTACTCCAGGTGAGGTTTCACAAGAGCAGAGTGGGAGAATCACCTCCCTTGACCTGATGACCACATTTCTTCTGATGCAGCCCAGCTGACTTTTTGGGCCGCAAGCTCACTTTGCTGGCTCATGATCTGTTTTTCATCCACCAACACCCCAAGCCCTCTTCCTCAGGGAAGTTCTCAATCCATTCATCATCCAGCCTGTATTTTCAAATGGTATTGTGCTGGATCAGATGCAGGACCTTGTACTTGGTCTTGTTGAACCCCATAAGGTTTTCACAGGCCCACCTCTGAAGCCTATCAAGGTTGGATGGCATCCCTTCCCTCCAGTGTGTTGACTGCACCACAGAGCTTGGTGCTATTGGAAAACTTTCTGAAGGTGCACTCGATTTCACTGTCCACGTTACCAACAAAGGTATTAAATAGTGTCAGTTCCAATACTGAACCCTGAGAAACACCATTCGTTATTGATCTCCACCTGAACTTTGAGCTGTTGACTACAACTCTTTTAGTGCAACCATCTATCCAATTCCTTACCCACCAAGTGGTCCATCCATCAAACCCATATTTCTCTAATTTCAAGATAATACGTTGTTTTGGACAGTGTCAAATTCTTTACACAAGTCCCAGTACGTGACATTGGTTGCTCTTCGCCTACCTACCTATGCTGTAACTCCATTGTAGAAGGCAACCAGATTTGTCAGGCATGATCTGCCCTTAATGAAGTCACACTGGCTATCACCAAATGATAGCCAATTTTACTGCAAATGAGGGTCAGATCAACTGATTACAAATGGTTTTAAATCCTCACAAGAGCAGATAATACTGTTGGAATCTATGCTGGTTTTCACTGGGATAGAGTTAATTTTCTTCATATTAGCTCCTATGGTGCTATGTTTTGGACCTGTGACAAAAACTGTGTTGATAACACAACAATACTTTTGCTGTTGTCAAGTAGTGCTTACACAGTGTCAAGGCCTTTTCAGTTTCTCACACTGATCTGCCAGAGAGGAGGATGGGGATTCACAAGAAGCTGGGGGGAGATCAGTAAGAGCTGGAGGGAAAGAAGGAGGATGTTCAGAGTTATATATTCGTTTTCCCAAGTAACTGTCATGTGTGATGCAGATAGCTATCCTAGAGATGACTGAACATATGCCTGCTGAAGGGAAGTCTTGAATTAATTATTTTTCTTCACACAGCTTTTGCTTTACTTCTTAAACTGTCTGTATTTCAACCCAATAATTTTCCCACTGTTACCTATATGATTCTATACTTCGTCCCTTTTGCAGGGTTGCTGTGCAGGCCTTAGCTGTTAAGGTTAACCCATAACAGAATCAGAAGACAAAAAATCAGATAAAAGTGATAAAAATGAATGAACTCAGAGTGATGGTTTTACTCAGATGGGCAGCTGAGATCCACCACAATTGCTCTCTCCCTCCCCCTGTTGAAAGTGGAAAGTGGGAGAAAACAGATAGCTACATTACCTGGGGAAAGGCTCTGAGAGTATTTAGTAATTTAGTAATATTTTAGCATACAGCATGGCAAAGAAGCTTTTAGAAGGTATTGTGGTAGTGGTGGTACTGATTTTTACATTGTCTTTTACAGTGTTATTTACAATCATGGCTCTAAAATGGCAACCAGATTCTATGATAGCTGGTCTATGATGTTATATGACTCATGATATGATAGGAAGATGTTTTCTTAATGGAAAGAGACAGACATGTCTAAAGACATCTAAATGCCTAAAACAAGTGAAATAGTTTGTGCTTCCAAGATGGAGATCTTCCCTCACTGATTGTAGTCTCAATGACTAGTTGTGGTGGTTTTACCCACCTGGGTAACTGAGCTCCACTACAACTGCTCTCTCACTCCCCCTCTTCAAAGGGAAGGGGAGAGAAAATACATGTATGATGGAAAAGGCTCAAGGGTTGAGATAAGGACAGGGGCATCACTCAACAATTATTATAATGGGCAAAACAGACAGCATAGGGAAATTAATAAAATGTATTGCCTATTACTAACAAGCTAGAGATGTAAAAAACAAAGAAAACAAGCTAAATGCACCTTCCCCTCATCCACCCCCTTCCACCTCTTCCCTTTGAGCAGCACAGGGGAAAGGGAGAATGGGAATTGCAGTCAGTCTATAGCGCTTTGCCTCCACTGCTCCTTCACAGTCGCTTTCTTCCCGTTCTCCAGCATGGAGACCATGGGATACAATCCTTACTAAACTGGTCCTTGCACAAGCTTCCCACAGGCAGCAGCTTCAGAATGTTCATTTGCACCATTTTTTTCTCCCTTTTCTTAAATCTACTCTCACAGAGGCACAAACAACATCATTTATTGGCTCTGTTCTGGGCAGTGGCGGGTCCTTTTTGAGCTGCCTGAAACTTTTCTAATCTAACATGGGGCAACTTCTGGATTCTTCTCACAGAAACCACTCCTGCAGCCCCCTACTACCAAAACCTTGCCACATAAACCTTCTACACTCAAATGCTCTAGCAATTACGTTTCTTATCTTAGCTAGTTGTCTTATGTCTCTCTTTGGTCATCCTTTTGTAAGTGTCTCTCTCTATAGTATTATCTATCATTGTCAATGAAGAAAGATTTAATTAGTTAAGGCTAGACAGTTAACTTGAAGAAATCTAAAATTACCAGAGAATAATGCTATTTTGTACATAGAAGACATTGAGAATTCCCTTTTTAAAAATTCTGATGGCCATTTTCTTTTTATATCTATTGATATACATACCATGTTAGAAAAATAAAATTAAAAATAAAAATAGGCGTGTTAAGATGTTTAAAACATTTCTTAAAAATAAATAATAATAAAAAATCTCACCATTAATTTTGTATACTTCTATAACAATTTGTTGTGGTTTAACCCAGCCAGCAGCTAAGCACCACACAGCTGTTCCCTTCCCCTCTTCCCTCCCTCTCTGGGATGGGGGAGAGAATCAGAAAAAAATGAAGCCTGTGGGTTGAGATAGAGACAGTTTATCAGGACAGAAAAGAAAGGAAAACAGTAATAATAATAATAATAAAAATAATAATAATGTGTACAAAACAAGTGATGCACAATACAATTGCTCACCACCCACTGACCAATGCCCAGCCTATCCCCATGCAGACAGTCCCCCCAGCACAGCCAGCCCCCCATATTAATTGTTCAGCATGACATCAGATGGTATGGAATATCCCTTTGGCCAGTTAGGGTCAGCTGTCCCCTCATAGCTCCTGCTGCACCCCCAGCCTGCCTGCTGGCAGGACAGAGCAAGAAGCTGAAAAGTCCTTGGCTTAGTGTATGCACTGCTCTGCAACAATTAAAACATCAGTGTGTTATCAACATTATTCTCATCCTAAATCCCAAAGCACCATACCAGCTACTAGGAGGAAAATTAACTCTATCCTAGATGAAACCAAGACAATTTCTGTAGAATTACTGCAATTTATTGAGAATGGGTTAAGCAGGATTCATTTGTACATGTATCTGGAGACGTGTATAGCAACATAATATGTCCTGGTCAGAGTACTAAAGTGAACTACACATACAGTGCATTGGGGGAAAATAGGAAAAGTGAGTTGCTGAGTTGTACGGATAGTCCTGTTTGGATTTTGCCTCCCTTTTTTAGGAATCCATGCTCCTATAGACAGTTCTACAGAAGTTCCACATTTTTTCTAACATCACAGAATCATAGAAAAGCCCAGATTGGAAGAGACCTCTGAGATCATCTGGACTATACTTCCATGGTAATAGCAGGACCTAGACAAGATTGTCTAACACCTTGTCTAGCCAAACCTTAAAAGTCTCAAATGTAACATCTCTTATATCACAAAGGAATTTACAGTAAGTTTTTAGTTGTTACTACATGCTATAAAGTATTTTTTTTAGGGTAGTATGAGGTATAAAGCACAGACACCTTATTATTATTACTAATTATTATTTTTAATTATTAATTATTAATTGTTATTAAAATGGGCTGATTAAAGTGATTTGGTGGAATTAAAATGATTTTACTAGAATTAACAGTATATAGAGATTAAAAATACAATAACATTTGTACCAGTTGTAAATGCGATATTAATTGCTTCAGAATAATACAGAAAAGGTTTGCATGCTCCATTTACTGCATTTCTATTTACTGCATACTGTATCTGTATTTATTCTAAATTGCTAGACAGTAACATTTTCTTTTGGCACAAAGTAATATGCATATGAGTGCATTTTAAAATCATAATAATTTGGGTTATCCAGACATTCTCTGGATAAGCTTCTCATGACAGCTCTCTAGATTTTAATTTTGTCCTGTATTACTCTTATTTATTTATTTATTGTTTAACTAGCTAATCAGTCAAGGAACCTCTGGTGACAAGAAGTGAAGACAGCAAAGAACATATCGAGTTTATTGTAGTATTTAAAAGGAAATGAACTGAAAATGATTGATGAATATAAAAAAGATATCCAAGAAACCATATACAACACTTACAAAATATTTTCTATAAGCTGTTTATTTATTTATTTATTTGTAATGTTTATTTTATTTTTACAACAGAGAAAAAAAACATAAGTCATACCACAGAGGTCTTAAAGTAGGAAATAACTTATTAACCAGGAAAAAAAAAAAAAGAAAAAGAATAAGGTACGATTCACGTACACACAAGTGATCACTTTGCAAATTTTAGCTGTTCAAGTCTTCAGAGTGGGTGAATATTAGTGTTTTAATTTACATTAGTGCTTGTCTGGAACAAATTTACCAGGTGACACCAAGTATGTATCTTTCCAGTTCTTTTACTATACACTTCACATTTATTTGAAATTTAGCTGAACTGAGATATGTTGTAGAGGGCACTTATAAACTTTAGACATTAATGGACACTCAGTCCATGAAACTAGACTAGAAACAGTCTGAAACAATTACTCCTGAACGCATATAGTGTATAAGTTGGATTTTCAACATAAACTATTTTTCCAGAAAGGTCTGGATAGAATGGACAGAGTATGTATATGTTATCAAAAATACATACATATCAGTTCTAAATGTGTTATTCAAGAATAAACGCTAGTGATTGCATAATTTGGACTTTGTTAGTTTAATTAAAATGTTGCTTGTATTGCTTAAACTTTAATTGGATTGTAAATTAATTCTTGTTTCCACATACAAAGGGTGGTTCTTTAGCGCACACAAACTGAACATGATGTTTCGTCTTGTACTGTGCCCTTGATATAAGTCACAGCAATCTCGATATATTTTAGAACTATAAAATGTCTGCAGTAAAATTATAGAAGTAGGACAGGGTACTATCTTCTCTGACACTTGTGTGTGGCCCTATTTCTCTTAATGAATTATAAATGATGTATTCCAAAATATTCTGAGGGTTAATTTTTGCCCTGATATCGGTTGATAGATTTTTAAAATACTAAAGCACTGATTCTTCTGTAAAATGAGATAGTGCCAAAGAATAGCAGTCTGAACTTAAATATAATTTAATGGTTGCTTTGGACAAAATCTTGTAAGACAGTTCCCTTCCCCATTGTGCACAGAAAAAGAATGTAAATTTGGGGAAAATGTTTTGTAAGGGATACGTAACATTTATGTAGATGTGTGTGTGTCTACATGTGTCTGATGGATGTTGCAATGCAAAAATAAATAGAACCACCTGTTTGATTTGAATGGATTTAATATATTTGATTGTTCAATTGTATGTAATAAATGTAAAAAAAAAAAAAAAAAAGCAACAAACATTGCTTGTTCTGAATGATGATGATGAGGTAATTGTGATACAGGAGACCTATATTAATTGTGAGTGCAAAGATCAAGAGATTGCTGGAAAAAATATATATTTTAATTACATAAAAACATACATTTTAGTGAAAAGAAAATGAAAATATGATTAATTTTAGTATAACGGCTGCATAAAATACCACTATAATGAATTATTCTAATAATTCCAAGTTTGGTTTTTGTTTGCTTGTTTGCTTGTTTCAAGAGATTGGATATAGGATAAATAGCCTAGGATGAAATTATATAGAAAGAAACTCCTATAAGATTGAAGACTAGAAAGTTGACTCATACTGTCAGATCTTCCTGACATCCAAACCTTCTGGAATGAGGGAGGACAATTTTTTCATTGTTACTGCAGTTGAGTGGTGATGTCTCAAAGATGTGAGACTATGTTCTTTCATACTGTGTTCCCCATTATCTTCATCTTGTCCTTTCTCTCTCTCAGTTAACCTTTCTTTAGCTAAGCTGATATTACTTTGGTATTTACGATGCCCAGCCAAAGAAAATGACATTGCTAGATCTGTAAACTAACATTTTATTCTGGAGGTTTGAAGCAAAATGATAGCTACAGTAGTCCACTAATACATTCTCAAAAATAAACATGTGATGATGAATCAGTATAAAAATGTAGATTTTGCTTATATTTTCCTCTCTTTTTCTACTGTTACCAATTATTCTTCTTTTTACGTATTCTTTTTATTCTTTCGTTTTTCTGCTCTCTGATGAGAAGCAATATGAGCTGCACAATTCAAAGAACACTAAGTCTTTGTGTTCATGTCTTTGCTCTTAAGAGATCTTGGAAACAAATTATGGAACCTAAAATTACCTATTCCATTAATAATGTAAAACACGAGGTTTGAGGTGTATAGTAATATAACTCATGGCAACAGATATACAAGACAAGTCCTACAAATAAGAAAATACAGAGACTCTGTAAGGTAAAACTGTTGTTTAAATTCATAATTTTGTAGTTTATTATATTTCCCATCATTTTTTAGATAGCTTTTAGCTATCTAAAAGGTAGACTTTAAGAAAAAGATTTAAGAAAATTAATCAAGTTATTTCTATGGTCACCAGAAATAGATGGAAGAGCAAATTATCTGCTCTAACATGGTGATGTAAGAGAACAAAGAAACTTTATAAGTATATTGTTCTTTTTCAAACACCAGTGAAAAGGTAACTAGACAACAATTATAAACTAATTTTTAGATGGTTAAAAGTACTTCAGGTAACTACCACTATAAACGTCTCATAAGAATGATATTCAACTTTTTAATAAATGCTAAGAAAAATTCTGTATTTTTGAATAAATCCATATAAATTTTTTGATGCTAACTGCTTTTTATAGTCTTTTGTTTTCCAGTTTCTGGAATGAGAAAAACTAGAGTTATTAAAATTCTTTGAAGGGATGAAGTCAGATAAATGAAATATTGTGATAAAACTTACTGATTATTTTTTATTTTATTTTATTTTATTTTATTTTATTTTATTTTATTTTATTTTATTTTATTTTATTTTATTTTATTTTATTTTATTTTATTTTATTTTATTTTATTTTATTTTATTTTATTTTATTTTATTTTATTTTATTTTACCTCAATGTCTGTAACAGTTTCAGCAATATGAATTATTTAAATGTATTTATTTGTTAAATTACTGAAATCCTGGGATATTTCCTGATTGCAGAAACATGTTCTATCAGGCCCCAATTCTGCATTTAGAGGTGCTATGAACTGTTGTACCTGTGTCAATCTCATTCTAATTTGTGAATGAGAGCACTGAGTATCACAAGGTAAATCCTGAAGTCCTATCTGGTCACAGTTGTCATTGATTTCACTGCTGAAGGACAAAACATAGTGCAAATTTCAACATGAATAATGATTCATCTGAAATAATCCATTATTAAACTCAAGCACACATTTGTTTTACTTTGGAATGAAAAGATTTATCTCTCCTGATGATAAGTGATGTGTCTCGTGTTTTTTTTTTAACTACAACTTTTGCTGAGGGATAATGGGGTGATGGTAATAGAAAGAGGAATTTTGTTTGTATTTTTTCTAAACAAAACACACACACACACACAAACAACAATATTTATTGACTATATTTTAGCTGAATCCCTTCATATGTAACCGATTACTATAAGTATGTTGTAAATTATGTAAACAAATAAATAGCAAAACATGGAAATGAGGAGAAAAAGGGAAGTGGAAGGAAAATACATAGAGAAATATTAATTTTAAAAATTCTGTATGTCTTATTAGTGTTTGAAAATTACAAAATAAATAAATACATATTTAAGTAGTTAAATAACTTGACTTTTAGAATTATTATGAAGCTTCAGTGAGATTCAGTGAAAGTTATGTCTGATTAACATTTTAGAATATTAGACTGTCATAAATATCTTTGGATTCAGCCAAGTACTTTTACAGGCTTCAATTTTCTGTGGTCTAGGTTTTTACTTAAGGGTCTAATCAGGATATAGAGAGCTGAATATGTGTTTGATAACACTGCCATATTTGTTGTTGTTGTTGTTTATATATATATGTATTAATTTTATTATTTTATAGTGTTTTTTTTTCTGTTGTTTTTAATGTATTTATTTTTACTTATTATTCATTTCATTATATATGCTTTGTTGTTGGTCAGTATGTCTACGTGTGCTTAAAAATGGTTATTTAATTGTAGCTAAATTTGAAGTTAATTTATCTCATCAAATTTTGCCATATAAAATAGATTGATATAGATCACTTGTCATTTTTTTGAAATCTTCCAGTAAAAACAAAACAAAACAAAACAAAAAAAAACACATTTTTTTATGATATGCATTGTTTTCTCTGTCTTTCAACAAAATTATTCCATAGGCATGGCTGGAATATTTAATTTGACTAAAGGTTCTCTTTCTCTAATTTCATATCTCTGTGGATGATTGTTGTATCCAGTTTTATTTATTTGTGTCTGCAGCAGAACCAGTCTAAATTTGGTTGATTTATATGGGAAAAAATAAAATAATAATAATAAAAAAAAATTATCTCATGTCATTCATACTCTATTTTTTTTTTTCAGGAATACTGATGGATTATACCTTATAATACCTATAAATATGATGATTTATACCTATAAATCATCTGGAGTATGTCTCTGTATATCCATCTACAAATGCACAGAGGTATAGCCTGCAGCTTGAGATGAGTAGTTTTCAAAAAAAAGCAGATGTGCATTTATGATCTTATGAGTTGGTAATGTAATAGATCACACCTTCAGAAAGCATATTCGTCTATCAGTCCATCAATCTACTGAACTGAATATAGAAATGTGCTCAACTGAAAATTTTAACATTTTAACATTTTACCTTACACGGGAAGTTTTATGACATCCATATTATTATGGAAGAAAAGCAAGTCATCAATATGAAAAAAACACTTTCAGATTCTGATTGAGTAATTACAAGTGAAAAGGTAAATAATTTAATCTAAGGCTAATTAAATAATTAATATTATATTGATTTCTTCCAAAACTAAAGTAGCTCAATTTCTTTCAAAACAATATGAAAAGAAGTGGTATTTGAAGTTTGAAAATTTCTGATGAGATAGAATTTATATTTAATCCAGAAAAGATTAAAAACTTCTATATTTATTTTAAGGGTTGTGTTCATTTAAAGGTTATTTTTATTTAATTTTCAGCAGAATTCTATTTCTCTGCCTTTCTTTGTATTGATTGAGATAGTTGTATCCACACAAAAATAAATGTGCTTAAACACATTAATGAAATATTAAGACAGCCTTTGGAATGAGATTTATAAGATTTTGGGGCCCTAATACGAGTAATACTGCATTGGGAAAAAAGAATGTAGAGAAATATAAGGTGATTAATTTTTCTGCTGGATCTGCACCACAGCTACTAAGAATACAATAAATATTGAAGAACAAGTGATCAAAGACAGACAGAAACAACCAATGCTTCTTTAGAACATTTTAATGTAATATATGTAGTAGCATATTGGGCATAAGTCAGGGGTCATCACAACACTGTTCATAGAATCACAGAATCATCTAGGTTGGAAGAGACCTCCAAGATCACCTAGTCCAACATCTGACCTGACTCTAACAAGTCCTCCACTAAACCATATCACTAAGCTCTACATCTAAACATCTTTTAAAGATCTCTGGGGATGGTGACTCAACCACTTCCCTGGGCAGCCCATTCCATTACCTCTTTTGGTAAAGAAGTTTTTCCTAATATCCAACATAAGCCTCCCCTAGCACAACTTTAGCCCATTCCCCCTCGTCCTATCACCAGGCACAGCCTCACCTGAGCTGAGTACAGGGGGACAATCACTTCCCTAGACCTGATGGCCACACTGCTTCTTATGCAAGCCAGGAAGCTGTTGGCCTTCTTGGCCACCTGAGCACACTGCTGGCACATATTCAGCCAACTATTGACCAATACTCCCAGGTCCTTCTCTGCCAGGCAGCTTTCCAACCACTCATCTCCCAGCCTGTAGCACTGCTTGGGGTTGTTGCGACTCAAGTGCAGGACCCAGCACTTGGCTTTGTTGAACTTCATACAGTTGGCCTCAGCCCATCCATATCCTGCTGCAGAGCCTTCCTACCCTCAAGCAGATTGACACACACACCTAACTTGGTGTCATCTGCAAACTTACTGAGGGTGCACTCAATCCCCTCATCCAGATCATTGATAAAGATATTAAGGAGAACTGGCCCTAGTACTGAGCCCTGGGCGACTCCATTAGTGACTGGCCTCCAACTGGATTTAACTCCATTAACCACAACTCTTTGGGCCCAGCTACCCAGCCAGTTTTTAACCCAATGAAGCGTACAACTGTCCAAGCTGTGAGCAGCCAGTTTTTTGAGGAGAATCTTGTGGGACACTGTGTCAAAAACCTTACTGAAATCAAGGTAGACCACATCCATGGCCTTTCCCTGATCCACTAAACTCATCACTTTGTCACAAAAAGAGATCAGGTTCGTCAAGCAGGACCTGCCTTTCATAATCCCATGCTGACTGGGCCTGATCACCGGGGATCATTCCCACATAGACTTTCTGATGGGAGGGAAATCTTTAGTAAGATTTCAAACTTTTGTAAGTGCATAAGCTTATGGGGCATAAAAAATAATAGTTATTGTATAGCTTCTTACCAATATGCACCTGTAGGCTTGTAATTTGTCCAATGGGAATAAAATTGTTTAGTCATTTTCTGAAAAATAATTATAAGTGTACTAGCATACTTTCCACTTTCCCTGCTGTGATTGGGGGAGCAGTGACTTTCCATCCATGGCCACTGGAATTGCAAGGGAACAGATGCATCATCTCAATGTTCATAAATCCATGGGGCCTGTTGCCATTCACTCCATAGTGCTTAAGGAGTTAATGGATGTTATAACTGGACCACTCTCAATGATTTACTAGAGGTCACTGGAGTCTGGGGAGCTCCTTTCTGACTAGAAGCCATCTAGCGTTATATCAATCTACAAAAACGGTGTAAGAGAAGACTCGGGAAACTACTAAGTACTGTTAGTCTGACCTCAGTCCCTGAAAAAAAAATATGGAAAACATTTCCCTGGGGGATACGAAATGCCAGTTAAAGAACAGTTATTTCTAGGCAGAGCTGTCGTGGTTTTATTCCGGTGGGCAGCTGAGTTCCACCACGGCTGCTCTCTCACTCGCCCTTCTCAAAGAGGAAGGGGAAGAAAATACAATGCAAAGGGCTCAAGGGTTGAGATAAGGATGGGGAGACCACTCAACATTTATTGTGATGGACAAAACAGAGTCAGAGTAGGGAGACAGCAAGATTTATTGCCTATTACTAGCAAGCTAGAGAAGTGATAAACAAAGGTAAGAAAACAAAAATGCCTTCTCCTAATCCACCCTCTTCCACCTCCTCACCCTTGAGTGGCTCAGGGGAATGGGGGAGGGGAGGTTGTGGTCAGTCTATAGCGCTTCCTCTCTGCCACTCCTTCTCGGTCACTCTCTTCCCTGAACGGTGGGGTCCCTCCCACGGGATGCCGTCCTTCCCGAGCTGATACAGCGTGGGCTTCCAAAAGGAAGCAGCTCTTCAAAAACTGCTCCAACATTGGTCTGTACCATGCAGTCTATCCATCAGGAGCACACTGGTCCAAACTGGGTCTGCCTTAGGCAGCAGCTCCTGCCAGGTCACCTGCTCCTTTGTGGGCTCCTCTCCACAGGCTACAGGTCCAGCCAGGAATCTTCTCCGGCAGGGGTTTTCCACAGGCAGCAGCCTCCATCGGTGCAGGTCCATCTGCTCCACCGTGGTCTCCTCCATGGGCTGCAGCGTGGAACCCTGCTCCACCGTGGTACTCCATGGGTTGCAGGGGGACAGCTTACTTCACCATGGTCCCCACCACAGGCTTCAGGGAACTCCTACTCCAGTGCCTGGAGCACCTCTTCCCCTCCTTCTTCACTGGCCTTGGTGCCTGAAAGGCTGTTTCTCACTCCTCTCACTCTACCAGCTGCTGTGTGTAGCAGTGTGTTTTGTTGTTGTTGTTGTTTTGCTTTGTTTTGTTTTTCCCTTTCTTAAATATGCTCTCACAGAGGTGCAAACAACACCACTTATTGGCTCGGCTCTGGTCAGCAGCGGGGCCCTTATTTAACATGGGGCACCTTCTAGATTTGTCCTGGTTTTAGCTAGGATAGAGTTAATTTTCCTGCTAGTAGCTGATAAGGTGCTATGTTTTGGATTTAGGATGAGAATAATGTTGATAACACACTAATGTTTTAATTGTTGCAGAGCAGTGCATACACTAAGCCAAGGACTTTTCAGCTTCTTGCTCTGTCCTGCCAGCAGGCAGGCTGGGGGTGCAGCAGGAGCTATGAGAGGACAGCTGACCCTAACTGGCCAAAGGGATATTCCATACCATCTGACGTCATGCTGAACAATTAATATAGCTGTGCTGGGGGGACTGTCTGCATGGGGATAGGCTGGGCATCAGCCTATCATTAGCCTACCATGTCAGTGGGTGGTGAGCAATTGTATTGTGCATCACTTGTTTTGTACATATTATAATTATTATTATTACTATTATTACTATTGCTATCACTATTACTACTATTACTACTATTACTATTATTACTATCACTATTACTACTATTGCTATTATTACTATCACTATTACTACTATTACTACTATTACTATTACTATTGTTACTATTACTATTATTACTATTACTATTATTACTATTACTATTATTACTATTATATTGTATGTCCTGATAAACTGTCTCTATCTCAACCCACAGGCTTCATTTTTTTCTGATTCTCTCCCCCATCCCATAGAGGGAGGGGGGAGGGGGAGCGAACATCTGTGTGGTCTTTAGCTGCTGGCCGGGTTAAACTACAAGATTCTTCTAGATTCTTCTCAGAGAAACCACACCTATGGCCCTCTGCTACCAAAACCTTGCCACATAAACCCACTACAACAGTCAGTATGGGTTCTTCAAGGGAATGTCCTTCCCTACTTGTTTGATCTCCTATAATAAGTGAACTGCTTGGTGGATGAAGCGAAGGAGGCAGATGTAACATTTCTGGATTTCAATAAGGCCTTTGATTCTGTCCCTCATGATATTCTTCTGGACAAATTGTCCAGCTCTGAAATAAGCAGGTTTACTGGGAGGTGAAAGAACTCAAGGGAATAGTTCTAGAGGAACTAGTGAATAGTTCTGGCTGCATCCCCTCCCATCTGCTTGTGCACCCTCAGCCTTCTCACTGTCCAGGCAATGTCAGAAATTGAGAAGGCCTTAACTCTGTATACACACTGATCAGAAACAGCAAAAACACTGGTGTGTTATCACCTGTTTTGGTCACATAGCACCACATGAGTTACTAGTTCCATGGCATGGGGCTTGGAATTATATGATCATTAAGATCATATGATCATCCCTTCCAATCCAAAACATTCTATGATTCTACGATTCTATACTATGAAGAAAATTAATTGTCAGCCAAAAGATGTTGCCAAAAATGGTACACAAGATTTATGTTGATTTGGAATATTCCTTGAGATATTTTGAAGGAATATTTTCGTAGTAATATTTAGAGAAATAAAAGTTTTAATTATTTATGAAAGGGTTGAATTAGAATACATGGGATTTCCTCTCTCCCCATAAACAGATTTCCTCTAAACCTGATTAAGTCTGTGTTGAGCATGGAATAGCCTGTCATTAAAGAAGTGTGTAGGCAGGCTTGCCTGCCCATTCTCAAGAAGTCTGCCATTTATCTTTATTCTTGATTATACTTCCTTTTTCTGTCATGCGCTGTGTTACAGCTACTTTCAAAGGTCTGTTTAGTTCTGTTATATATAAAAGGGTACACAAATGCAATGTAAGGCTGTCTTATTTTCCATTTCAAACTGGAAACTATTATTTGATCAACAAATCCCCAAAGCTCTGTGTCTGATGTTGACCTTCACTAACTATGCCATAACAGCATGCAGGAAATAACATATGGCCTTTTAAAACTAATTCTGAAATCTGGACTTTACTGTACCATTTTCATCATACAGAATTCTTAATCTTTAATTATGTACTTCAAATGCAAAGAAGTTTGCTTCAAAGATTCCTCAGGCATGTACCTAAAAATGTTTGACAACTTTGTTGAAAAGGCATGTGATAGAACTTAATATTATTACTATTATTAATGGTAATAATAATAATCAACTGATTTGCATTTACAGTCTGTTTTACACTTCAAAGCATTGCTTGAGCATTAACTTTCCTGTCATAGCTTTCAGAGAAACATTAATGTTTTCATTTTACATAATTCATGCAGGGTTACAGAGCATTTTCTACCAGAAGCACATGCAGGAAGTTTTACATTCTAGTCCTTGTGTTTTCTTTTAAGGAAAAGAAAACAAACAAACAAACAGACACATAAAAAATCCACTTGTATTCATATTTAACATTTTGTGTGTGTGTGTGTGAATAAGAATCTGTTTGACATTTCAGTTAAGTCATAGCTCCAAAAAATTTTCCCAATGCATTGATAGGCTACATAATGAAGATACTAAATAACGAGGATAAAAAAGATGGAGTTCCTGCTGTGTTCAAATGGGTTGTTATAGATTTAAGATAAAAACTTCTTTCCTCAGTATAAAATGTGTGCTTTCTCTGTCCATGAAAAATGAAATCCGTGATAAGAAGCATTTAAGCTAATACAAGTCTTTTTAGTAGAACAAGTAAAATGTTGATATATGAGAGTGTGATCAACTCTGACAGGGGTTAGTGGCAGGACTCTAGAAAAAGTAGCGAAAACATCTCTGCTGAGGTATTGGGATGCCTACACCTAATCTCTCAGTTTTTGGACTCACTCAAACTTTTCTGTTTGAGCTATATCTTATTTGGCTGTTCTGCTTACAAGCTGGTTGTTTCTGCTAGAGGTTGCTTAGGACTTTTGTTGTTATTTTCTTTCTTTTAAGAATTCACAGGTTTTTGTTTTGTTTTGTTTTTCTTTTTTGTTTGTTTGTTTATTTTTCTGTGTTTGGCTATGTTCCCAGAGAAGTTGGCCCTGTGGTCTGATATTTTTAGGGAAATACACTTATATAAAAACAGTTTACTTCGTATTTAGGATTTCTGAAGCAGACATAGATGAATTCTACGTGTATAAAATAAAAAAAAAAGCTTAAATTTTGAAGGCAAGCTAGAAGACTTTAAATAATCTTTCAGATTACTTAAACAGCAGAAACACCAGTAACCCTGTGAAATATTTATATCTAAGATATAACTATTTATATCTAAAAAATATTTTTACTTCTACAAGATCACATTAATTTAATTAATAAGGCAAAATATCTTCTCCCTTGTGTGAGCTACTACATAAAACATAACAGAAGCAGTATAATATAAATATTTATAGAAATAAGAGTATGCAAGTAAGCTTTTTGCCTTAGGTGATCCCTTTGGCACACAGCACTAGTATCCAATTTGTGTGAATGTGAAGTTAATATATATACACACTGTCTATCTGCATTAGTTCCAGGAATTGACAATAACACCCATCAAGATTTAGTAGCGTCTGTTTGCTGATATTAGGATATCAAGGTGTTCCAAGACACTTATTTGATTTTGGTCAGTTCTTAATTAAAACTATTTGAATTCCTATGTAAAACTTACACAATTAAGACATGATTTTTGAAGGGACATTTTTTTTATTCTTTTATCTAACAAATCCATAAGATACAATTAGAAAAATAATTTCTGTACTGCACGTGTTTCTGCAATGTTTGTGTTTCAATATCAACATGATATATATATATATATATATATATAAGTGTATATATATTATATATATAAATATATATAAACAGTCACTGTTATCATTCACAGATCATTTTCAAAACATTAGGGGACAAACTCCAAACCATCTTGTGGAATCTCTCATCTCCTCACTGTAACAGGGAAGACAGATACACAGGGGATAAAAACCGGAAATTAATTATCTTGGATTTTCCTCACTGCTTAAGGATAAGAAGTAGTACCAATTTAATTGTCCCATATGCTAATTTTAGAGACTGACTCAAGTTTCTTTTGTACTTCTCTCTGTTCTTACCTAATGTTAATTCTCCTACTGATGATCTCTTCACAAAGATACAACGGTTATTGATTTTCAGTTGGAATTTCAGGATAGCCAGAAAATGTGAAGGTCAGGTGATTTATCTCATGCAAATATGTTGACTTTAGAAGCTAGCTGAAAATTAATGATGTGGAATGTTTTGAAAATTTTAGATAACTATTTTTTTTTTCTTAATAAATAGTAAGATAGAATCAGATAGAACTTTTTTTTTTTTTTTTTTTTTTTTTTTCTGGTTAATAATATTATTAGAGTGATGAATAATATTAGCTCAACGTGTGCAATATTTTATTAAGAGATTCTGAATATTAGGTCATTTGCTTTCACTGAACTTTTACATTCCATCTACTTTATTCAGAAAATAAGATAAATATTGATATTTATGTTAATTTTGTATTTGTATGGCTTTGTTTCATTAAAAAACAAAACAAAACAAAACAAAACAACAACAATAATAAAAACTCACAGATGGTGTTGTGTGTTAGTATATTACACATGTTAAGGAGAGTTTTGATTGATAAGTTGGTTCAGAGAGCTTTCTTGTTTATTTTTTTTCTTCACTAGATTCTTAAAGAAACAAACTTCAATGGAAATTTCAGCAGTAGTAAAAGCATTTTCCTGCATTTGTTTCTAAAAAACAATACAAATTCATACATCCAACTAGCATTAGCTTTCTCTCCCAAATAATAGGTTATGCAGCACGTATACTTCTGATTGCATTCTGGCAACCAGCTTCCATACCAAGTAACACAGATGTAATTCAAATTAGGAAGGAGATATTGTATCCATCTGGTCTTGTCTTTGTTTCACAAGTCACATAATTTTTCAGGTGAATCCTGTAAAAACTCTTAATTTTTGTTTAGATATAGTTTCTCACATAGTTTCTCATAGTTTCTCACTGAGAGGGTGGTCATGCACTAGAACAGGCTACCCAGGGAAGTGGTCATGGCATTGAGACTGCCAGAGTTTTGGACTATGCTCTCCGTGTGGTCTGAATTCTGATTTTAGTGTAGACCTATATAGTGACAGGAGCTGGACTCAATGATCTTTGTAGATCCCCTCCAACTCTGGATATTCTATGATTCTATGACAGTCCAACCAGTTTTTCACCTATCTAGTAGTCCAACAATCCAGTTCATATCTCTAACTCTAGTATAGGAATCAACATCAAAAACCTTGCTAAACTCAAGGCAAGTAAGATCAAACAATCACCACCCTCACCCCTGGAGAAAGTAGTTCCTGCTTGGATCTTGTCATCTCACCACAAGAAACTGTCACAGTGACTAAGCCCATATGTATCTGCCCATAGCAGATACTGTTTTTTTTTCACAGTAAACTCATCCTTCCTGCACCAGGACATAGCTGACAGGAGAATTTGCTCTGTTGTCTTTCCAGAGACTGAGGTTAGGATGAGTGGTGTGTCATTCCCCAAGATCTCCTTCTTATTCTTGAGGATATGTGTGACACTTACCACCTTCTAGTCCTCAGGAACCTCTTCAATCTGCCATGAGTTTTCAAATTTGACATAAGGGGGGTGTCTAGATGAGAAGTATGTGTTCTCTAACTCCACAGTCTTTAAATGTGAGTAATACTTCACTTTTCCAGACTTTCTCTACTGCTAGGGGACAGTGGAGGCCTGAGAGCAGGCCTTGACAGTAAAATATAAGGCAAAGAACGTGTCGGTTTCTCAGCCTTTTCCATGCTCCTCACCACTAGGTCTTCTAACTTCTAACTTTCAATTCCCCTGGCACCAAAGTCAGACTGATAGGTCTGTAATTCCCCGGATCTTCCTTCCTGCCCTTCTGGTAGACGGAAATTATATTCACTAACATCCAGTCAACTAGGACCTTCACAGTTAGCTAGGACTGCTAATAAATTATAAAAAGTGTTTTGGTGAGCACTTTCACCAACTCCTGCATTCTTGGGTGTATCCCATCTGCCTCCATAGATCTGCATATGTTCAGGTGGTGTAGTATGTCACTATTTCCTGTTTGATTATGAGGGTTTCATTCTGCTCCCTGTCTGTCTTCTAGCTCTTGTCTCTCAGTCTTTTCTTCTCTAGGCTACACAGACCCAGTTCTCTCAGCCTCTCTTCATATGACAGATACTCGAGTCACCTAATCATCTTTGTAACAGTCTGCTGGACTCTCTTTGGGAGCTCCATATCTCTCTGGTACAAGGGAGCCCAGAACTAGATGCGCTACTCTAGATATAGCTTCACCAGGGCTGAGTAGATCAGGAGCATCACCTACCTCAACTTGCTGGCAACTCTATTCCTAATGTACTCCAGTATACCAATGGCCTTCTTGGCCACAAGGGCACACTGCTGGCTCATGATTAACTTGTTATCCCCCAGGACTCCCAGGTCCATCTCTGCAGAGCTGCTTTTCAGAAGGTCTACCCTCAGCCTGTACTGGTGCATGGGCTTGTCCAGGTCTTTCTGAACGGTATCACAACCATTGTATCAGTGTATCGGCGTATCAGACACTTCAAAGTTTTGCATCATCTGCAAACTTGCTGAGGGTGCACGCTGTCCCTTCATCCATGTCACTGATGAATACCTTGACCAAGACTGGACCCTGTCCCTGCAGAACACTGCTAGCTATAGTTCTCCAACTAGAATGCCACTGATCACAACCTTCTGAACATCTGCCATCTTCCTCGGCACTCATGGGTGTATCCTACCAGGGTCTGTGAATTTGTGGGTGTCATGTTTGCCTAAATGATTGTATCCTCCTTGACCAATGGAAATCCTATCCTCCTTGACCAATGGAAAATCTTTCTTTCTTCAGATTTTCTCTCTTGTCTCCAGGGATGGTCTGAAGACAGAGGGCTGGAGACATGAAGGCTGGTCTTAACCTTGAAGATTGAAGCAAAGTCTGTCTTCCTGTCTGTCTTCCTGTCTGTCTTCCAGCTCAGTGGGCTGGGTACCCTGAGAACAACGATTTTTCTGAAGAGTTTCTCAAACTTTATAAACCCCTTTAATCAGAATCATAGAATATCCTTAGTTTGGAAAAGACTTATACATGTAAGTCACCAAATTCAACCATTAATCTAGTATTGCCAAATCTACCACTAAACTATGTCCCTAAGCTCCATATCTAAACATCCATTAAAAAGCCTCCAGGGACACTAATTCTTCCAAGAATTGTAAAATAAAGCTTTCTGACTTCAGAAGAGGGGTTTGGGCTGAAAAAGAAGGGATCAAATGCTGAAATAATTTGGGCTTTCAAAACAGAGGGTTGAACACTCAAAAGCCCTGTGCCAGGATGTACACAAAAAAAAAAAAAAACAAAAACAAAAACAAAACAAAACAAAAAACCACCTTTTTGGTGATTTGGTGATTTTCTTGTTATGGTTTTGTTCCAGGCTGCTAAAATTAGGTTTCTCTGAAGAATTATATGGATAGACAAGTGTAGTGAGTCAGCAGTGCATTAAACTAGGGCATTGAAGCCCAAGGATTACTTTCCTCAAATAAGCTTACAAATGTAATTTTTGTTTTGTTAGCTAATGAATAGGTTCCAGCAGAACTGATACAGCTGAACCAATATCTAACATCAGTTCATTGGAGTGTGGCTCTCCCCCAGGGCTTCAAATGTCAACATAGCAAAGCATCTTATGAGCAGGATGAAGTGAACTACATTTCATGTATGTTCTGGGTAGTTACATCAGGCACAATAGTTTTGTCTGAGTTGTTAATAGATATATTACCTTCATATTTGTACATAATGGTAAATTTTCCAAGGTAAGGAGCCTGGGAACGATATCATATTTGCACACACTTAGCTTATAATTCTTAATTGACAGTTCCATTTCTGAATGGTTGGACTTCTCCTTTATCTAACTTATCTCCTGTTCTCATGTGGCTGCAATGCTATATTTTTTGCAGAACCCTTGATGAAGAAAGGGTTTTGAACAACAACAACAAGTTAAAGGGTAAACAGTGCTTTTAATGAAAATAAAAGCATAATGGTAAACATTTTTAGTCACATAGTTTGGACATTTTGATCAACAAAATTTACCATTTTGCCTTCCAAAAAGGACAGAATCCATCAGAGTCCACCATATAGAGATGGTGTAAGATCTTTTAAATATGACTAAGAAAAACAAAAACAGATGTTCCCACTATCTAAAAGTCTAAATTTTAAATAGGAAATGATTTGTTTACACTGCCCATGTTAAATCTTATTTAAGCAATAAATAAATTGCTTAATAAATTATATTAATATACAAATAATATTAAAATTTAATACATTAAAATGCATATTTTAGATATAATACATAAAATAAATATATTATAAAACAAATATTTTAAAATATATAAAATATATTTAAATTATATTATTATATTACATATATTATTATTGTGTATTATGTGGGTAGTTAGGGTCTGGTGGCCGGAAGATGTCGCGCTGTATGGAAAGGTGGAGCCCCTCCCTTGATGCACAGTAGCGTGTGGTCTGTGATGTAAGCAAGCAGAAGTGACATTGTGAGCCTTGGCTATATAACACCAAGTGACTCGACAATGCCTTTTGCCATCCACCACATTGGTGTCTGTGAACCGATGGACCGAGCGGCCTGGGGTTGGTTGCCGTGCCATTCTTGAACCAGGTCGCCACTGCCCCCTGAAGGCAATTATTATTTTATAATTATTATACAGTATTATTATATTATATTTAAATTATATAAGTTAAATATATTATGGTGGAAATACATTCCACCATAATATGTTTTAACATAGCCTAAATCCATTATAAATATTCATATTGATGCAAAGTTTGAGAAAAGTCTATCAAGTTATTCTGTTTCATATATTTATAAAATATTATTCAGTAATTTACTGATAGCAGCTTTAAAATCACTGGAGTTTTGATAGTGGAGGCATATGTCTTCTGTTCAGTACACAAGTAAAATATCAGTAAACAAAGGTTCAGAAAGGTTACGAAGACACTGTAGATATATACTGAATATTTTGTTCTAGTTTACAGATTTGGGTGATTCCAAGTACATGAAGCATTAGTTAATTCTGTCCCAAACTGTGTCTTAACTAAGAATTCAAGTCTATTTGCTGTCATTGTACTGATAAATTTCTAATGATAAGTATTTTTACTGTCATAACATTATTGATTTTTGTTCAACTTGTAATTATCCCCAAATCATATGTGTTGTTATTCTGTTCTTTTTCTTACTTCAGATTGCCTTTCTACTCCTTCTAAGTGCTAATTGTATTAATTGGTACTATATCATTGATACCTGTTACATACACATATGCTTGTTTCCCAGTAATATCTGGTAATTAATCATAGTATTCTTGCTAGTGGTGATTTATTTGTAATACTAAAATTCTTTATTGAACAAAGCCTCTGCATCTTTGTGTATCACAGAATCCTATGAACTCACTATTACAATCACTACATACCTGTGGGGTGGGTAGCTTTCCTCCCCCTTTGGATTGTGAAAAATAAGTAGATAAAAAATATAATTGAATTGGAAATACTGATCAAAAGAGTAAGATAAATCACAGCATTATGAAAGAGTTTTAGCTATATATTATATATATTAGTTAATAAAGTGACATCAACGAGTGTGATGGATTTTCCTCCATTCCTCCCTTTCTCCTTGCCTCACTCCCTTCTTCCCAATCCTTCCCATTTTCCTTCCTTCCTTCTTCCCTATCCTTCCTTCTTTCCCAATCCTTCCCAATCCTTCCTTCCTTCCTTCCTTTCTCTCCCTCTTCCCTCTTCCTTCTTTCCTTCCTTCCTCTCCCTCTTTCTGTCCTTTTCTCCTTATCTTTCATTGATTCTCTTTCACAGAAACCAGGCTCATTTCTGTGGCCACAGAAACAGAACCTTTTGTGTCCCATGTGAGAGAGGCAGTGGGTTAAAATGCCCTTGATATAATATAACGTTACTTGGCTCTATTTGGGGTCTGTCTGTTCCATCAACTGCCCAGCCAAATGCCAGCAATGACAAAATTGAGAGGGAAGCATTTTTTTTTTCACTCAATTTTGACTGGTTTGTGTGCCTTGTGATATGAATCGGAAGTCACCAGAAAGAATAGTTAAAACGTTTATTGCCTGGGGCAGGAAAATAATTAGGACTTGTTCTGGCTGGGTGCCTTGGCACGTCAACAACACTGACCATAGTTAAAAGAATGTTTGGCAAGGCTTTTGTCATTAGACTTTTTGAAATGCGTGAAAAAGACTTCATGCCTGATGAGCCAAAAAAAAAGAAAAAAATAAATAAAAAAAGAAAAAAAAGAAAGAAAACAACTAATAAGCTGTGAACTTGTAAACAACAGCAAAAAAACACAGATTTTTCATGAATAGTGGAAGAAAAAAACATGGGTGACTAATTCAAAGTCAAAGACACTATTACTGTAAAATTACTACTTTGTGCATAAAAAACATACATTTGTGAAATAATTGTTGTGCTTCCGCTGGCATATTTTTTATATTACATATGTATGTTTCTTCTATATGTAGATGACACCTCAGTTCCACTTGATTACTGACTTTAAATTTAAATGTACCTAAAATAGGTTACCTAAATTTGCATAAATGCATATGATTAGTATTAATTAGTGTAGTGGATTTGTATGGGAAGATTTCTGTAGTGAGGGGCTGCAGGAGTGGTTTCCGTGAGAAGAATCCAGAAGCTGCCCAATTTAGACTAGGCCAGTTTTAGCCAGATCCAAAGGGACCTGCTGCTAGCAAGAGCCAAGGCAATAAGTGATGTTGTTTGTGACTCTGTGAGAGTAGATTTAAGAAAGGGAGAAAAAAAGGGTGCACAAGAGCAACTGTGTGAGGATTGAGAAACATCCCTGCAGACACCAAGGTCAGTGAAGAAGGAGAGCAGGAGGTGCTCCATGCACCTGAGCTAAAGTTCCCCTGCAGCCTGTGGAGAGGACCATGGTAAAGCAAGCTGTCCCCCTCCAGCCCATGGGTACCACGGTGGAGCAGGTTTCCACACCACAGCCCGTGGAGGAGCCCCTGGTAGAGCAGGTGGATCTGCCTATAAGGAGACTGTGGCCTGTGGAGAAAACCCACCAGAGCAGACTCCATGCTGGACCTGTAGCCTGTGGAAAGGAGCCTGCACAGAAGCAGGTGATATATCAGAAGCTGCGGATCATGTTGGAGCAGTTTGCTCCTGATGAATGGACCCCATGTTATGGACCTGTGTTTGAAGCAGTTCTTCTGAAGCTGCTGCCTGTGGGAAGCTTGCACAAGGATCAGTTTAGTAAGGATTGTATCCCATGGTCTCCATGCTGGAGCATGGGAAGAAAGTGACTGTGAAGGAGCAGTGGAGACAAAGTGCTATAGACTGACTGCAATTCCCATTCTCCCTTTCCCCTGTGCTGCTCAAAGGGAAGAGGTGGATGAGGGTGGATGAGGGGAAGGTGCATTTAGCTTGTTTTCTTTGTTTCTCACTTCTCTAATAATATTCTCTAATAATATTGTTGATTCTATAATCAACAATAAAAAAGAAAATGAAACAGATGGAGAAATAGAGAATCTCTTTACTGCAAAGAGAGATCTGGATAACTGAAAAAAAAAAAATCATCAAAGCTTTCCCGGGAGGCAGAAAAGACCACACTGCTTTCTACTTGCCCAGACAACTGCAAAATATAGCAAAAACCACCATGCTAAAAACACCATTTTAAATGCAAATCCATGGGACCACTCAAATACATGCATTACCTGTAGTTATTGGTTATCTTAAGGTTTTAACCAAAACTGTTCTGTTCTAATGTTTATAAAAGTTTGCCTTGCATGACATTTGTCTATCTTCAGGCATAGTTCCTAATATTTAAAATTACATATGCAAAGTTTGAAAAATTTTACATTGGAAACTGACAGGTGAGTCTCTGGGATGACCAGATTTTCCACAGATTTCCTACAGTGTCCTGTAGTTCTGTAGAAATATAAATAAATAAACCAGCAATTTTTCACTATTTGACATCTTCATGCCATTTATGATTCTGAAGTCATCCTCTGTACCTCATCCTCAGCTATCATTTTTCTGGAAGTGAAAGCCAAAAAGTGCATTCTGTCTTTACACATATGAAGGTTTTTCAATAGTCATGATTCAATAGTCCTGAAATTATTATTATTATTATTATTATTATTATTATTATTATTATTATTATTAGGCCTACATATACGAGATCAGAACTGCAAGGAGTAGGATGTTATGAACTTTTAAACTCTTTTTTTTTTTCTTGCTTTTTTTTTTTCATTCTGCTTTTTTTTTTATTTTTGTAGCTGAGAATTATTTTTGCCTTTTCAAAGAAATATCTGCATAGATGTTTTTATTGAGCAGTGAGATATAATTTGAAAACACCATTTTCTAGATATTCATCATATTTTTGCCATGCACATTATTTTGCAATTTCTGTGTTAAAATTCAGAAGTTGTGAAGTCCTATATGATGTAAAACAAGTACATGTGAGATTCATCTTGTTGAGCTTTCAATGTCTGTAACATAAACAGGCTCTATTAGGCTCTATTCCTAGGAGACAGAGACAAGAGAGTATTTTGAGATGAATGGTTGATTGTTTTTATTTCTTGAAAGGTAAAATGAATTGCACAGTAGAAACACTTATTGCTCCCCACAAAACGTAATAGGATTCTAGATGACTGTCTCAGATACAGACATCAATACTGTAGACACAGTTAGATGAGCTGAACTCTATTTCTCATTCAAAGTCTTTCTCTCAGAAGTCAAAGATGGAAAGACTTAATTAGAGATATAGCAAGTCTTTTCTTAGTATACTAGTTAATAGACTATCCATTCACTCTGATTAATGACATGAACAGTTTTAAGGCATATAAAGAGTTTTGGAATAAATTAAGCCTTCATTTATACATTCCCGGAGAAAGCACATTCTCAGTTCATACTAATGGACTTTTTTTTTTTTTTTCCTAATTAATATATAAAATAACCAAGGAGAAACATAAAACAGTGTGAATGTCAGTCAGTCGTGAAACAAGATTACTTAGGGAGAAGCTACTGTCAATATTCTAAAAATAAATATTCTTTCCTGTACAATCTGTGTAGTTGTAACTGCAATCCAGAAAATGATTGGATTAAAATTCCTAAAATAGTGACGTTGAATTTCATAATGGGCATTTTATACTTTCTGAGATCAGTCTCTTAATCAACAAAGGAAAATATGTTTTTCTTATATTGAATAAGCCCCCCCCCCCCTTTTTTAAATTTTTTCTTTTATGTGTTAAAAATAAGGAGAAAACTGAAACCTAACTTAATGATCAAATCTAATCCCACAGTCAACCCCTGTAAGGAATCTTGTTGTCTCCCTGAAGGACTGACAACCTTTAGGAAATTTCCCTTCAAGAAACAGATTAAAATTCATGTAGCCAAGGCTTTTTGTAGTAGAAAACAGTTTATGGTCTCATAAAAGGAAGTATGCCTGTGAGTATGACAACTAACACACTCCACAGGGGATTTGTCTTTACAAACTTCTTTTCTTTTTCTATGAACTGAATAAGGAGAAGAATTAAAAAGAAAGAAAAATTGGTTTAATAAAAACTAAGCAACTTAATTAAGCTTACTGCAAGTACGGATTTTTTGCTGAGATCAAGATTTTTTTCTTTTTTCTTTTTCTTTTTTATTTTTTTTACAGTAATATTCAAATAAGCTTTCTGGGAAAGAAACACAGATACATAATATAACTTCATAATGAAATCAATTCAGACTTTGTCTTTCTCAGCTTCAGGTTCAGTTAATACTGTGACTGCTACACAAAGCCTTTCAAATAGGTACATTAATTTTCAGTTCATTTTGCACTGTCTCAGTTGATCCTTTTGTAAGTCAAAGTGTACTTAAATGATATAATGTACTTTAAAGTGTTCTCAAAAGTTTCATTTTACATTATTCCACCATTGTTATAAAAACTGATGACTATATGAGTGAAGAATCAAGTAATGAATACTATAGCCAGATTTTACAAATAGTTGTTGTCATATATTTATTACAGATATACTGAGGTGATGTCTTATATGTATCATTTTCAGTATTAACAAACCAAAAAATTTTATTAAATGAAACACTAAAAGTGTTTATACTAAGTTTTAATTATATCAAAGCCTCTATTTTTTTAGGTGATATTAAACTCTTATAGGTACAAATGTACTTTAAATAGCTGTTCCAGCTAAAGTATTGTCTGGAATGACAGACTTATTTAAGATTCATTATATAATAGGGGGGTGGCGGGGGAAGTTTAATTAAAAAAAAAAAAAAAAAAGTTCATATGATCAGTATGTATAACAGGTTAAAGAAAACAGTTAAAAAATGCAGTACTACTTAGATTGTGTATAAAGGCATGTTCTAATAAATTAATCTTGCCTCCTGCCCCTGAAAACAAGCAAACAAACAAACAAACAAACATACTTAGATGACTAAGTCTTTGGTATTTCTTTCATCACTTAAAATTCTGTCACTAGAATTATTATTAGAATGAGTACCTTTCTTGAGATACTTAAGTATCTGTATCTACCCTGAAGTAATTTCAGATCTGAAAATTGGGTATTCATGCTTTTTAAACTCCTGGGAGACATTGCATATGAGACTGGTTCAAACCAAGCTTAACTGACTTTACCAGCACAGAGCTCATTTAGAACTGCAACTGTAGCATGAATTACCAAACATTTACACAAAAAATATGGTCAAAGAAGGCTTGAAAACATGACTCCTGCAACCCATAGCAAATAAGTTCATGGATATAAAAAGGACATGACAAAAGCTCAAAAATGTTGATGTTACAGGAAGGGAAGTGTTGGCCCTTTCTCCTAATAAAGGAGAAACACCAAATATATACCTAATACAATTCTTATTCTTATGTACTCTTAAATAAATCTCATCCTTCCTACGTGGACAATGAATCGTTAGGCTAAGCTTTTGTAAAAAGGCTCTTTCCAGCCCTCTGATCCTCACTTTCATGGGTGTACATTGGCCCTAAACAGGGCCAATTTCCTCTCAGAATGTTACTTGCTCATTTCAAAGTTTTCTTGGAACTTAAAATTAATTTTAAAATTCTGCAGTACCTAAACAGAAGTCATCTACTCCCTGTATACATTAACCTGTAACATATTCAAAATACCTGTCACATATGTTCAAAATGCAATATGGGGATACTTTTCTAGCTGCTTCACCTAAACTGTGTTTTAAAAGAAGTTTCTTATTTATGTAATCTTACTCAGAGAAAGCCTTTTAAGCTATGAGTCTTTCAGAAGTGCCCTTTTGCAGTTCTGAGAGAAGCAAGTGTTGCTAAAAGCAGATGTCTGGCCCTACCCTTCTGGTTAAATAAAAGTTTCTCAATTTGCAGGCTATTTTGCACCTGGGCTAAGAACTTAACTGTTCAGCATAAACTGAAACAATGTTCAGCATGTCTGAAAATTCTAATAAATTTGCTATGCTGTAGTAAAAATACTACAGTGCTAAATAATGTGGAATTTTAATCATTAATTTCTTTTAGGACCAAAAGCAGAATTATGCATCTAATAGAATATGATTTAGTAGCCTTTCCTTAGGTAACTTAAGTTGTCATCATTCATTTTTGCAAAATATGAAAAATTATTGATGAGAGCTGAAATTGTTTGGCCCTGTGGAGAGCTATAAGCAAAAAAAAAAAAAAAAAAAAAAAAGACCAAATAGGAGAGAAACCATTTATATTGTCATGAGTCTCTTACATTTCTCAGAGACAATGTTTGCAAAACTATGTTCTCATTTTTGGTTACACTTGCAATTAAAATTCCTCAGACCCACATTTTCATTGATGGTGTATTTTTGATACTACTATTAGTTTTATTGAAAAAAATACATACATAATATGTTCACTTGAAAAACTTGTTTTTTTGGGATCAATTCCTACGATTTAAAATTTACTTAAAATACCTCTGGAAAACTGTGCAGAGGAGAATGAACTGGGGGTGTTGACCTGAACATGAGCCAGCACTCTGTCCAGGTGGTCAAGAAGGCCAATGGCATCCTGGCATGTGTCAGGAATAGTGTAGCCAGCAGGATGAGGGAGGTGAGAATCCTCCTGCATTCTGCTCTGGTGAGACTGCACTTCAAAGACTGTGTTCAGGTTTGAGACCCTCACTAAAACAAGGACATCAAGGCCCTGGAGCATGTCCAGAGAATGGCTAAGAAACTGGTGAAGGGCCTGGAACACAAGTCTTATGAGGAGTGGCTGAGGGAACTGGGGTTGTTTAGTTTGGAGAAAAGGAGGCTCACAGGAGACCTTACTGTTCTCTACAACTACCTGAAAATAAGTTGTTTGGAGCTGGGGGTTAGCCTCTTCTCTCAGATAGCTAGTGATAGGACTAGAAGGAATGTCATTGAGTTGTGCCAAGGGAGGTTTAGATTGGAAATTAAGATAAATTTCTTCTCAGAAAGAGTGATTAGCTTTGGAATGGGTTGTCAGGGAAGTGGTAGAGTCACCATATCTGAGAATATATAAGGAAAGGTTGGACATGGTTGGTTTAGTGGGTGATATTGGTGGTAGGGGTGTGGTTGGACCAGATGACCTTGGAGGTCTTTTACAACCTTAATGATTCTATGATTCTATGGTTCTATGATTCTATTATTCTATGATTCTATGAATATTTATTAATAACTTGAGATAGTTTTGTTTTAAGTTTGGGTCACGTAAGCTGCTTGTCATTCTACTTTTGGTTATTAACTCCAGTGTAGTTATAGCATATCAGGTTATCCATACTCTTAGCACTACAGTGCTTAAAGTGCACGTCTTAATTATTCTTAGAACTAATAGTATTATCTCAAGAAGCCATTGAAGATCAATGTTTTTAAGTGGAAAACTTCCAACTTAGTTTTGATCATACAACACTTTGTAAAGCTTCTTAATATTTTATGACTTGAAACAAAATTACAGCATGGTATATATGATTGAATACCATTAATATTGACTATTGCTCTGATTAGCTCCCAAATTGGCAGTGACATACTGTAAGGGAGATGAGTGTGAAGCAGACAAATATTCTACATAATGTATGTCTAATAAACACACCATTTTCATTAATCATTCTGCATAGATTTTATTCCAAATATGTTCAATTTAAGCTGTAAGAATTACATTTACTTTTAAATATTAAATATTTTCCTACACCATGAATTAGTTATGTCTAATTCTCAGGAAAAATGAAGTATGACAGATTTATGTATTTTTATTTTAGGTCCTCATGGGCTTTATTTCGAAACAAGAAGTGAGGAAATTATTTAAGGACTAGATATTACCTAGGCATAATGCACATATATGTAGAAATATATGCTTTCTTACTTGAAAACCACAGGAACTATAGGAAGTACAGTGAATGAACTATTAAGAAAAGGAAGACTATTTAAAAGAAATCTTTATAAGATGATGAAAGAAATATATCCTGAATTCTGAACATTAAAGCATGCTTAATTTACAGTAACTGGTTTTATTATTTTTTTTCTACTTTGAAATTTCATGTGAATCAAAATAAAAATATTTCAGACAAATATATGGACCAGAACATGAGATTCTTGACTTTTCAGATTAATTTTCAAACAGAATGTATGGTTAAGCTGATATAATTTTGCAACGGGACAATGCAGTGGGTAATATTGACTCAAAATCTATCTATTTCTCTGTTGTTAACACCAATTCAATTATATATGCAAAATGCCTCCATTATTTGCTGTTTAAATGGTTGTTGTACTTGTTTGTTTGTTAAAAATAAGTTTGTTAAAAATAAGTTAAAAAATATACTGAATAGAAACAAAAACAAATAAAACAAACAAATACAAACTGTGTATAGTACATATCTGTCCCTATTCCTCTGTATTTTTTGTCAATGTATAACATTTTTATTTTTAAAAGTTTAAACTTTTTCTATATACTCTCTCTATATATATATTTCTCTATATCTCTCTATTCAGTCCTTCATTTTGGCTAGAAAAAAACTTCCTTTATGTCCACATATATCTATATGTATTGTTTTCTGTTTTTAAATTATTTTTTCTTAAAATGGATTTTTGTTCTTCCTCCACCCCTGGATGATGGCAGTCCTTCATTTCCTTATTATATAGCTACTGCAGATCTCAGGATATACATATATGTATTCAAGGAAGCAAAAGCCTTCACTTTTGAATATGAATTTTGAAAATTAACTACTTGCTACTACCCTCCTTACATAGTACTTCAACTCAGAGTTTAAATATTTATGTTTTATACCAGTAACTATTGCAGCAATCAGGCTTGTCCAGGTTGTGCAATCTACATCCTTCAAGGTTTTTAAGATCTGAATGGATAAAAATTATCACAATGTGGTTTTATCTCTAAATTGACTGATATGAGCAAGAGTTAGACCTCCAAAGATTATTTTCAGCCTGAATTATTCTATACGATATTATATGATTCAAACATCAGATGTCTTCATTTTGTTACCAGTGGAACAGTCTAGGAAAAAATGCAGTTAAAAAAATGTATAACATTAATTAAATCGTCACCTGAAATCTAATATTTTCCTGTACAAAAGAGGAATTAACAGATTTTACCTAGAGTTGTATAGAGAAAGTTGCACATATATTACTTTATTAAATTTTCTTATTTATATTGTTTTCTCCAGATTTATTGCCCTAGAAAGCCAGTGAACTTTAATGCCATAACCAATGAACAACTGTTACTTATATCAGATAAACCTGATATTCAATAATATCAGAAAAGGCAAATACACTATTTTAGGACTTGGTAGTTGTGATGAGAAACTGTGGAAAGATTTTTTGTTTGTTTGTTTGTTTTCTGTTTGTTTTCCTGACCTTTCTAAAATCTTTATTTTTAATACATTTTTCTTTTGTTGTGAATTTATTTTCACTATATGTTTTGTTCTATATATTTTATTTAATATTTTTATTTTACACAGAAGAGGCAGAATTAATTTATCCTAAATATGACCTTCTGAAATAACTTGTACAGAATAGCTAATATAATCATAAAAATACATATCTAAAATGGGAGACATTAATTATTTTTTGAAATTGCTTGCCTTATCTCCTGAAAGAGCCCAGACGATTAGCATGGAATTAATGCAACAGCCAGAGAAAGGATAGCGTAATGTTATATAGTTAGATTAGTTCAGTTAATGAGGTTTCCAGATGTTATTTTTTGTGCATAAGTATATTAAGATATTCTCAAAGATCTGCATCCCTGTGTTTCATTTGCAGAGACTGGCCAAGATTGATATACACCAGATTTTATAAACTGATAATTTTACCACATCTTAATCTGGTTTATTTGGATTTTCTTCCAAATGAGTTGCCATTTCAAAGCACATGTCAGGAATAATACTTAAAAAATAGGTATTTTGGTCCAGAACTTTACTGATTTGAAAGCTATCTCTATATTTATCATCACATTTTTCTCAATAGCTTTAAATCTCTCTCTAAAGTTGGAAATTTAATAATTTGGAATGCAAGGAATCCAGTGTAGAATTATAATTTTATCACTATCAATGTTCTTGCTCTATTATTCATGCACAAAATAAGCTATGTGTGTTATTTTTATAATGCTAGGAAGAACAGTTATGTTATGCATGCGTGAGTGTCGCGTTAAAGGGGTGTAGCTGATTAACCGTTACGGGCCCAGTTGGATTCAGAGTACTGAACCAGTCGGACATTCACCAAAAACACATTAACCGCCTGGGGGTCCAGTCAGACATTCACCAAAAACGCATTAACGGTCTGGGGGTCCGTTTGGACATTCACCAAAAATGCATTAACCGTCTGGGGGTCTGGTTAGATTCAGAACACTGAACTATCACGGATAACCACCCTCACCCTAGTTGCATTAATGAGAGCTATCACAATGCAATCAAGTATGGTTTATTACAGCAACAGATAATCAGGTTCTTTTGGATTGCCGGTGATAGTGACTATCTGCAAAAGCAAGCTAGTATGCATGAAATACACAGGTGTTATAGGTGTTACAGATGTTATACAGGTGTTATAGGTGTTGTGGGTGTTACAGATGTTATAGATGTTATAGATGTTACAGATGTGTTAGATGTTACAGATGTTATAGGTGTTATAGGTGTTATAGGTGCGCAGCCTAGAAATAAACACGTTAAAAGGATCAAAGACTCTATAGAGATTTATAAGCAAATATTCAGATCTCACCCAAAGGTGTCCCAATGGGGGGGGAAGAGAGGTTCAGCCCGTCGACTGATCCCAGGAGTCAGGAGGTCCTAAGGATGTTGTATGTCCTTGGGATGGAATCTCCACTGACAGTGGTATCTTTCCTAACATCCCCTCTCTCTTGGGCCAATTTATATTATTTTCTATCTTCTAGGTGGAGCTTGAGTGGCTCTAGTCAAGCATATCTTAGTTATGATTGGTGTAAAGTTTTCCCGTCTCCGTTTAAAGTAATAGGCTCCGAGAAATTCAGGGTGCAAGCTCAGTGAGAGGTGGTCGCACCTTGGAGGCTGGTAGCTTTTGGGATGGAGGTGTGTTTTGGTATTATAATGATATTATAATGAGCAAAAAGTACGCTAGGGTACAGCATTTGTCAAAACATGACAGGTCTTTGGCTTAGGGTGGCAAAAAGTGCAGCTTTGTGCACAAGAACAATCGAGGCCCCACCTGATTACAGAGCCTAGCCGTGGTGTCTCCACTCCACTCCATGCTCCGTGGTGTTCCTTAGAGCTAGCACACCAAGTTTCCCCAGCGCGATAGCATCTAAGGTTGGGAGCCTAGGGAATGCTCAGATAATGCAGTTATGCCCTACCCTGAAAGCCTCTTCAATGCTGTACCTTTCCCTTAAAAACGTGAATGTTAGTTTTATTTTCCTAGTTACTTCAGGCATTTACACCACAGTGAGAAGATAAGCGTTAATTAAGTCTTTGTTTGAGATGCACAAATAAGGTATTAATCCATTATTTAGATTAGGATCACATCTGGAATAGGCATTTTGGTAAATATAACTCATCATATGTAAACTCATAAACAGGAAATATTTTTGTAGTGCTGCAGTAAGAACTAATTTTCATTGCTGAGTTCACAAGCACCCCAAAATGTAGTGATAAATACGACAAAGTACAAAGATCTGTTTCTGACTGAAAGAAATGAGACCACTAAATCCTCTGAGATACATCACTCTCTCCTATTTGTTTCTTTTGTGAAGCCTTTTACATCACTTCCATGACTTTCAGGAAAGCTTTTTTCCTACACATAATTCACATCTAAAAGAGTTTTGACTCGATGCCTAGAAAGCAATTTAGCAAGCAATTTAGTTTTTGAAGGGAGTACTAAAGCTATCCCATAGCTTTTGTTCACGAGAACAGAAACAATCCAAGTGGAAGACTGTCAAATTTAATTTTTGAAAGCGCACTCTTCAAGAAACTGAAAGGAAAAAAGCCTAGCACTGATCTGAAGGAGAAAGGAGTTAAAGACCTTCCTCCTTTTTTCATCTCTATAATTTTTTTGGAGAATAACCTTCATTTTTATATTGTTGATCGGATGTCACAAGGAAGTTTTTCTAAGCTGTTAAAGCTCCAATAAAGAAAAAGGCCATAATGAGGAGAAATGCATCTAATATCATCAGAATGGTATCAGATGCATTTGAAATGGAATTTCCATTTCAAATAGAAAATAATACTGTGATAATATAAAAGACAATTCTTTAGACTAGAACAAAGACCAAAGACTTTTTTATTTTATTATTTTATTTTATTTTATTTTATTTTATTTTATTTTATTTTATTTTATTTTATTTTATTTTATTTTATTTTATTTTATTTTGTTTTCCCTCTGACAAAGCTATCTGATACTATTTTAAATCCACTAAATGCCAGGTGTCTTTGAGTTGTCAGAAAGAGGTCTGATAGCATAAAGATTCTATCGCACTATATGAAGTGTTTAAGTGATCCAATTATTTTCGAGTGTTTAGATGTAATCACTTTGGTTTTGATTTGCTAAAAGCAAATCTTAAAGCTAAATCTAAATGTATCATCAGATCTCAATCGTCTTGTTTATCATATTTTAAGAGGAAATCACATAATATACAAATAAAGAGCAACTACAGAATTCATCATTTTAATTAGATGGAGTCATATTTTCCAAATAACAACAGCTTCAAAAAACTCTTATTGCATCTAGTATGTAAACATAGATTTTGAGTAGCTCTTAATAGTCTTTTTTAATAGTCTTTTTTTTTTTTTTTTTTATAAGGGAACACCCTCACTGAGGCCGGACACATTTATTGCTTAATCTATATGTAAAAGGATGCCTCAGCATACAGAACAAGAGAATCAATCTACTGTTGAAATCTACTAGTTCAAGTTATACTCTGTTTTGCTCCATAATGATGAGGCTTTCTTATATCCCAAAGAGTTGACAAATGTATCACAAAGTTAAAGATTAATATTTTTGAATCATGTTTGAAAAATTTTCATGTTGGGAATTTAAAAAGCAAAGCAAGGAAAACATTGGGTCAAATATGAGCTAGGGTCTTCCTCTGTCTCAGGCAATGTGTAAAACAACACTATATTTAAGCTGAGCAATACAGAAAAAGATGAAAGCTGGAATGCATGTTTGGGGAAAAAAAAAAAATATCCTAAGAAGAAAGTAATATTTCCCAGTTCCATAGAAGGCACACCATTACACTTTTTTTTTTTTCCTCACACCTTTCCATGATTTCATTGTTTGCTCTACTGATCCCTTGCCCCGTGTGACTGGGGGGAGGGGACTAGGACTGATGCGTGCTTTGGACACTGTTGTAAAGCTTATTTAGAAGAAACCAAACTGAAGTTTCAACAGATTCCTGTATACAGGAATTAATGATATTGCACTGTTTTCACAACAAAATAGTTCTTCAGCTGTTAGCAGTCTATCCTCCATTTCTTCCTTGAATAGATATGTTTTGTCTGTGTAGCTATATAACAGACAGGGAAACGTGACTTCAATGTATAATCAAATATCTGAGTAATTTCCAGTTCTGAGGAAACATAGAAATAAAGAAAAATAAATAAGTAAGTAAATAAATAAATAATAATTTAAATGTGTAGAAGTTTTGAAAGATAGTAATTCGTTGAATTAAATGCCAATGGTTGTATACAAATTGCCTCTTGATAAATTAAGAAAATAGGGCACAAGGAAATGCCAAGAGTCTTCCTGTCGAACCATTAAAAATGCACCCTTTAATTAAATCAATAAACCAGGAGGTAACATTATCTTCAACAGACTTGAATTTGTTCTTCACAAGTAAAATGAAAGATCTGCATCCAATTATACACCAACGTTATTGCATTAAAAATGGTTACTTTATTTTATTTTATTTATTTATTTATTTATATATTATGTGCAAATCATGCTGGCTATTTAAATAAATAAATCCACTTCCGCTTTAAATTAATTACTGGGTATTTAAAGATTCTTAAAATCTTAATAACAGAGGAGTCACAACTCAGACTGAGAAACACTACATCCTTGCTCAGTTTTGGGATCTGAGTGATTTCTTCGTGTCATGACTCCTTTTCGAGACATACCAGCTATTCAACTTGTTTTGTTTTTGTTTGTTTGTTTGTTTTGTTTTGGTGTTTTTCTCCATCAGTCCCTTGGTGTCTAGTTTGGGAAATGGGGTTATTGTGTAACTTTGAAGTGCTACCAGGGAGCCAAGATAAAAGAATCAGACTGTCACAGAAAACATAAAAATAAACCCAAATAAACCCAGAACTGAAGAGAAATAAATCCTTACCATGCACATCATATCAGATAAGACCTGAGGATAGCAACAGCTTCTTGAAAATCTCCCTTCTCCCCTCATTTGTGTAAAGGTCCAGTGGGAGGTTGAACATAACATCCAGAAACAGGAAAGTGGGAAAGAACACCATTTCTCTTGCTGTCAGCTCTTGCTATCATTAATAAGCAACAAGAAAAACTATCAGCAAACTATCCAATAATTTATATGTGCTAAAATTGGGAATGTGTCTATCTATGAAGAAAATGAATTAGACTATCTCATCATTTTGGTTCAGATCATGCATATACTTTTGAATGTAATTTCCAAATTGTTACACTTCATGAGGGCTTGATGCAAGGAGTGGTTTTCAACGTGGATGAATTATCTGGATGTTGAACTCTAAGAATGCATATGATGCCTCCTACATGGTTCTATCTAGGACCAAGATTTATTTATTTATTTATTTATTTATTTATTTATTTATTTATTTATTAACTAAAACCCCAGAAATGCATGCTGTGTAGACAAGTCTTGCTTTTAGTATAGACTTTGATTGTGTCATAATACATGCCAATGTAGCATGTCCCACAAGATATTATTGCAACAATAGTTCTCTAAATATTATTATGAACAGGCTGTTTTTCTGATCTTTTAAATAACAATATCTATACTAAAAATATACTACTAATAATCAAGAACTCATCTTCTATCTAGTTCTTGGCTTTACATTTTACTGATAGTAACATAATATTGAACTTTTAGTCCATGTCTGTATACAAAATTCCTACCTAGTGTTATCCTGGACCATCTGAGCTACAAGTGTACCTTTCTTTTATTTAAATACAGTAATAAGCCACTAAAACATAACAATATTCTGTTACCCAAAAGGATTAATCTCTTTTTAAGAGAATTAAAATGTTTGAGAGAAATACTGATGGTCAGCTACACAGTGCTAGAACAAAGTAATATTTTCCCTACTATTTCCACAATAATAACTCTAAAGTAACAGCTTTGACTTGGTGGAGACTGCCTTTTTTTTTTTTTTTCTTCCCCCCTCAGGTAGAAGAGTAATCTTTATTTATTCCCAAAATTCTCATTTTATTTAGAATCTGACACTGTAATAGCCTGAGCTATAAAACAACAAATTACACTAAATATTCCACCCTTGGACATTAAAAAATGGGACATAGGAAATAATGTAATTCCTGCTTAGTATTTTTAGAACTCTAAAAATCCCCACTAAACCATATCCCTAAGCTCTACATCTAAACGTCTTTTAAAGACTTCCAGGGATGGTGACTCCACCACTTCCCTAGGCAGCCTGTTCTAACAAACCAATGTCTAACAAACCTTTCGGTAAAAAAGTTCTTCCTAAGATCCAACCTAAAACTCCCCTGGCGCAACTTAAGCCCATTCCCCCTCGTCCTGTCACCAGGCACGTGGGAGAATGGACCAACCCCCACCAGCCTCCTTTAAGGTATCTGTAAAGAGCAATAAGGTCACCCCTGAGCCTCCTTTTCTCCAGGCTGAACAAGCCCAGCTCCCTCAGCCGCTCCTCGCAGGACTTGTTCTCCAGGTCCCTCATCAGCTTTGTTGCCCTTCTCTGGACCTTTTCAAGCACCTCGATGTCCTTCTTGTAGCGAGGGGCCCAACAGCACCAAGCCCTGGGGAACGCCACTAGTGACCGGCCTCCAACTGGACTTGACTGCATTCACCACGAGCTCTTTGGGCCCAGCTATCCAGCCAGTTTCTAACCCAACGAATCGTGCGCCAGTCCAAGCCAAGAGCAACCAGTTTCTTGAGGAGAATGCTGTGGGAGACGGTGTCAAAAGCCTTGCTGAAGTCAAGGTAGACCATATCCACAACCTTTCCCTCATCCACCCAGTGCGTCACTTTGTCATAGATTCTGCTGTGACTGATTCATGCTAAAGCAGAGAACACAAATAGGTTAGCATAATACACTGCAGACAGCTGAGGCTTTCATTCCTACTGTAGGGCTATATATGCTTACTTCATTGTGTTGGGTGATAGAACAAATACAGAAATACATGTACATACAGAAATACATGTACATGTATATTTCAAATACAGTGAAAAAAACACCACCACCACCACCAACAACAAACTTTATTTTATTTTGCCCTGACAATCATGCATTTTATAAGTTCAGGTTAATGTAGATTAAACACTTCTCTGGAAAAGTGGGAGCAAGATAAAAAGATATTTTTTGCATTATATTGGTCCCCCTGAAGAATTCTGGAATCTTGTTTGTTTTATCCCACTCCAACCAAGAAAGTGTTTCATGGCTTGGACCTTGAGTATGGAACATTGTGCCCACAGTTGTCATCTTCCAGGTTATTACCTAGATAGCTAAAGGACAGATTGTGGTCAGAGTGCTCTCCTATATTCAGGTGAATATGTCAGGTTTGTCTCTGTGAAGCAGGCATACATAGTGGGAAGAATAAGCAACACCTCTAGAGAATATTGCTAGATAAATTGGAAATGAAAACCTTGTGATAAAGTTATATTCATAGCAAATAGAGAAGTGAGGGTGACTTACCTTTAAATAGTGGTGACACAGGCAGATAAGTCAGAATCCAACCATGTTAGGTCCTGAGCCACCATTAACAGATCTCTTATATTACTGTAAACATATCAATGTATGTTGGATTATGCTTGCTTAAATTTTATTTTAGTTTCCAAATTAAATTAAAACTTAGCTTTAGAAACAAACAAACTAAATCTTCTCTAAAGTTACTTTCCTTTGATAACTATAGCAAGAAACCCAAACAGAAGTGAATGGTCTGCATGGTTTTCAGTAAGAGGATGTGAGTCATGTTATGAAAACAGCTGAGATCTGCTGGGAAACACGTTATATGTTATCCTGAGAAGGAATTTCTGATGTGATTGAAAAGAGTCAAATTATAATCAATGCCATTGTAACACTGATAATTTATATTAACTCATATGTCAAAATAAGTTCTCAACAGAATAATGATTTATATACATGCCAATCTTTTATTTTTCTTTCTTTCTTTCCTTAGCTGTAATTCCTCAATTGTGCAAGCAACCTGAATTGCAGAAAGAAAACATACTCTGGTTCCAAGTAATCTATCCAGTACAGAACAGAGGTGAATGAGTGAATGAGTCATTAACTGACTGATGAAGAAGAAATGATGAATAGGGTTAAATTTTACTTTAAATTTGTGTTCATGTTCATCTGAATTAAGCTTAACCTCCTTTTAACACATTTCAGACACAAGAATCAAATTTTAATTAGTCTAAATTAATAGCTGCACTTGAACTATGCTGTTGAAATGCATACTAAATACTGGTACAGTTGAAATGCTGTAGCCTCTGCATCAAAAAGAAAAGACACAGGTCATCTCAAAGTCTTCAGATGGCAAATGAATTTTAAATTACTAGTAAAAATTAAATGGATAAAATATAAATTGTGAGCAGCGCTTGGAAAAGCATTGAGTGCTATGGAAAACTCAGGTGTACAACTCTGGCAGCTCCAAATGTTGCTATGAAGAGAAAAAGAAACATACAATTTGATAATGTTATTATTCTCTTTCACATTCAATTTCATAATGTTATTATTCTATTTCTTACCTCAGTTTTCCACTCAAAACCAAGTGCCACAATACCTGGCTGAAAGCTCTAGTTAGTACTACAATAAACCCCAATGTGTACCATTTCTATACTTGAAGAAACAAGACTTTCTGAGATACTGAAGCATTGAACTGTAATATAATTTTGTTTTCCTTCCCAGTATGTGTGCTTAACTCAGTAGTGACTTTAGCTGTGCACAGGTAATAATAAAAAATATTTAAAAATTTATTTTCAAATATGAATAAATATGTCAGGAACATTTTATTCAGAAAACTGGGGTCACTAAGTTACACTGGCTACATTACAAGTGGTCTGTAATGGAGAATGTAATGGGTCCGTAATGTTCTCTAGACAATCAAAGAGATTCTGCCCTAGACTTGAAAGTGGGGATTTTCTGTGGCATCTTCGTGATGGCCATGGGATCTTGGTCACTCCAGACATCTTTAAGATATTGAAGTGTAATACTTGTCCATCATTGTAGACATGTCTCAGAAAAGACCTCTCAGGCTAATAGTAAAGAGCTACTGGTTGTACTGGAGAATTCAACAATGACAATGAAGGAGAATTTTATTTATTTATTTATTTATTTTGGATTACCATGCAGAGGATTTTGCAACAGGGTCTGTATATAGAATAGAATCATAGAATATCCTGAGTTAGAAGGGACCCACAGGAATCATCAAGTCTAACTCCTGGGTCTGCACAAGAACACCTAAAAATCAGACCATATGTCTGAGACTGTTGTCCAAATACTTCCTGAATCCCATCAGGCTCATCACCATGATCACTTCCATGGGGAGCCCGTTCCAGTGCCCAATCACCTCCTCAGTGAAGAAACTTTTCCTAATATCCAGCCTGAACCTCCCCTGTCACAGTGCTGATCTGACTTCAGATGTCAATCAGGCCCTGCTACATCAGATTTGTTATTATGCTCAGGCTCTAGCTTCCTTTCCATGAGGAAAGATCCCACCTTAACTGCTCTCTGACAGTTCTCTCAAGATTTATCAAGCCCTCAGGTGAATACCATGAAGTCTGGCCCTTGGGCTGTGCAGAAATTGTCCACAAAACAGTCTCTGTGTAGACTGCCAAGCACACTGCTTCTAGACTCCCTTAGTCTCTAATCACAGTGACATTCAGGATACATGGAAACATTTATCTCCAGGGACCAACAATACCTCTTGAGTGATGACTGTCTGGAAAGTCCAGGGCTACAGAGTTCCTCCAAGTTCTGGTCATGAGTTTTGTAGCACAAAACTCCCCTTACCACCAGGAGAATCAAATTCTACTCTGTCTCCAAAACAAAATTTACAGGAAAGACTTTTATTTATTTATTTATTTTCCTCGAGACAATGTTGCTTTCATGGCCAAACTGTTTAAAAGGATACTGGCTACATGGTAATCCCCTGGGGTCATCATATTGACTCATCAGGGACTT
Organism: Anas acuta; assembly: GCF_963932015.1. NCBI lineage: Eukaryota > Metazoa > Chordata > Aves > Anseriformes > Anatidae > Anas > Anas acuta. Next base: position 50,286,980 of record NC_088979.1, on the reverse strand, counting down.
GTACCAACAAAAATTTGCTTGAAACATAAGGTTTGAGATAAAGTCTCAAGCTCCACCTGCAGTGAGGTAGAAAAGGGTAGGCCCAAGGAATGGATTGACTACAACCATCTTTTCAAAGAAGAAAGCTTTTGGCAGCACAAACTGTCCTTAGCAATCTTACTTGTAGCTCTACTCTGTACATTGCCACTCTACAGAATACACTGCCTTTGTCACACACCTAACCCCAACTCCAATCTTAGCACTTAATCTCCCTGGCTCATGTTTACCCCAAAATCTCTAGCCATTGCCCTGTTGAGCCCTTGCTACAAGCAAGATTTTTTTCTGGCAGTCCAAATTTTCTCAGAGTAGCCTCTCTGCATACTCAATCTAACTGGCACAGTAGAGTGCCTTATGTCTAAACTTAAACCCAGCCTTTTCTCTCTACAACTTCCTGAGGAGGGGAGGTGGAGAGGGAGGTGCTCATTTTTTCTTCCTGGTATCTAGTGACATACTGCCACAGTCATAGAAATGACTCAAAGTTGCATTAAGAAAGGTTCAGACTAGGTATTAGAAAAAACGTATTTACTGAGAAGGTAACCAAACACTGGAACAAGATGTGGCAGGAGTCTGATGTCCCGTGCTTGTCTGGCCTTTGTAAAATGGTCTTAATTATATGTTTTATTTTTGGTTCAGCCCCAAAGTAGTCTGACTGTCAGACTTAATAATCTTTTTAGGTCCCATCCAACTAAAACTGTTTTTTTTTTTTTTTTCTATTATTTGACCTGGCCTTTCCCTAAGACCTCAGCCGTGATGCTATTGAAGCTCTCAGGTGAAAAAAGTAATTTGGCAAATGATACCTTAATTTTCCAGGTCTCTTCCACATCCTTTACATCTGGAGGTCTCGACTTAGGTTAGATGTTAGGAAGAACTTCTTTACTGAAAGGGTTGTTAGGCACTGGAACAGGCTGCCCAGGGAGGTGGTGGAGTCACCATCCCTGGAAGTCTTCAAAAGACGTTTAGATGTAGAGCTCAGGGATATGGTTTAGTGGGGACTGTTAGTGTTAGGTTAGAGGTTGGACTCGATGATCTTGAGGTCTCTTCAACCTAGAAATTCTGTGATTCTGTGATTCTGTGATTCTGTGACTTTGTACCTTTCCCATACATAACCCAAATCCTTTCCCTCACAGATCCCTACACCATAATCCCCATTCCTTATGCTGTTCAAACAGTTGTCATCAGAGCACTCATTTTTCAGCCCATAATTTGCTTTAGTACCTTTGGCACCCTCACTCCAACTGTATCTTGAGGCTTTTTCTTTTTCCAAATCCTGACACTATTTCATAAGACAGGTAGTGGGTGATCCAACCAGGGGTAACACACAGATGAGTCTGCTATTCATTCAGAAGGAAGATTTGTTTGGGGATACAGTGACCAATGACAGCCTTGCCTTCCCAGCTTCCATGGAATAGGGGAGTTCACTAACCTGGGGGGAGTGAGGAATGAAAGAATCAAAGACCTTGCACTTCAGGTAAAATGGCTTCAGTTTATTCAGTCATGTGGTAGTTGGGATCCCACAGGAAGCAGCTCTGAAGGGCAAAGGAGTTCTGCAAAGTTGCCAAGTGTTTAAGAAGCATATTGTCCATAGTGTCCAGAATAGTGTCCAAGTACATCCACCCCACACAGAACAGCTTTGCTAACCAAGAGACTGAACTGATAATAGAGCTCCAAAGCAAAAACAAACAAACAAATAAATAAATAAAAATTTACAAGACATGAAAGTATGAAAGTAATTAAGAAATATTATCTAGGGATGGTGTTAGGTAAGCCAGAGCTCAGTTACAGTTGACTTGTGAAAGACAGCGTGGGGAGCTCCAGCTACCCACAGGATGGTGTCCTTCCCATACTGATCCAAAACGGGCTCCCCACAGGCTGCAGTTCTTTGAGAACTGCTTCAGTATCGTACCACAGGATGCAGTCCTTTGGGAATGGACTACTAAAGCAGGAGTCCCCCACAAGAAAAACTGCTCCACTGTGGTCTCCTTGCATGGGTTTCAGTTCCAGACCCATGTCTACTCCACTGTGGGCTCCTCCACAGGCTGCAGCATGAAGTTCTTCTCCACTGTGGTACACTGTTGGTTGCAGGGGAACAGCCTGCTCCACCATGGGCCTCACCATGAACTTCAGGGGAACTTCTTCTCCAGTGTCTGAAACACCTTCTGCCCTCCTTCTTCATTGACCTTGGTGTCTGCAGGGCTGTTTCACTCTACATTTTCTCACTCCTCTCTCTCTCAGCTGCTGTTGCACAGCAGTCTTTTTTTTTAGCTTTCTTAAATACGTCCTCACAGAGGTGCAACCAGTGTTGCTCTTTGGCTCAGCTTTAGCTAGTGACAGTTCCCTTTTGGAACTGGTTGGAACTGGCTCTTATTTAACATGGGGCAGCTTCTGGACTATTCTCAGAGAGACCACCCCTGTAGCCCCTTCCTGACACCACAAACTTGCCACATAAGCCCAGTATAACTCCCCAGTGCAGGTAGCTTTAGACTTACTCCTCTTCCTGATACCAAACAAGTTTACTTCTGCTCCTGTGTCTAGTGCCTAGACCCAAGCTCTTGGTATTCACATAAGGCACCACTCCACTCAAGAATGACAAGTTAATGAGAGCATTATTCTGTGATCCTATAATTACTTTTGGCAGCCCTGTTTCATTACCAGCATAGCAGCAGTCCTCCTCTTCTCATCCCTGATCCAAATTCTATTCCTACTCCTTTTCCTGAAGCTAGCTACTCACAGGAGATGCCGCATCACAGAGATTAATATTTATAGAGGACTGTGTTTTGAAGGTCCTCAGTTTAATTTGCCATCCTTATTTCATTCCCAGTTTAAGTGCAGCTGCAGTTTTTCTTCTCTCTCTACTGCCTTAATGGAGACTTACCCCAGGCCTTGATGCTAACCCTAACCTTAATATGAGCCATTCATGGGAGATACTGCTCCACCTGAAGTTTCTGAGAAAAATATTTCTTGGTCAGCTCTCACTCTCTTTTCTGAGCCTCCCTGATTCCCCCAAGGGCCAGGATTCTCTAGCCTGGCCCCTTATCTAATGCCTTGTCTAAACCTTGGTCTCCATACTGGCTGCCCTCTTCCATTCTCCTGGGCGTTACTGGTGTCTTGACCCACAGTCTAACATCCAAAGTATGTTAGTAGTAATCTGATGTCCCAAGTACACCTTCAGGCATTACAGCAAGCCCCAGAGATACCTTGCCCAGCCTAGAAACCAACAGACACTGTGCATGCTCCAGCTAAAAGCAGTGGGTGTTTTAATGAGCATATATTCGAACCCAGGACTCGTAAGGTGTTCTGGTGGTTTACTCATGTGGGTGCCAATCTCCACCACAACCACTCTCTCACTTCCCCTCCTCAAAGGAAAAAAATGAGAAAATATGATGAAAAGGGCTCAAGGGCTGAGATAAGGACAAGGAGATCACTCAAAGATTATCATCACAGGCAAAACAGACTCAGAGTAGTAAAATCTATTACCTACTGCTAACAAGCTAGAAAAGTGAGAAACAAAGGAAAGAAACAAAAACCACCTTCCCCTCATCCTCACTCTTCCACTTCCTCCTGCAAAGCAGTACAGGAGAACAGGGGAGTGGGTTGCAGTCAGCCTATAGTGCTTCTCCTCCATATCTCCTTCACAGTCACTCTCTGCCCCTGCTCCATGTGGGATCCCTCCCATGGGATGCAGTCCTTCCTGAACTGATCCTGAATGGGCTTCTCACAGGCAGCAGCTCTTCAGGAACTGCTCCAATATGAGTCCATACCACAGGGTCCATCCATCAGGAGCAAACTGCTCCAACATTGTTCCCCCACAGTCAGCAGCTCCTGCCATATCATGTGCTCCTGCACGGGTTACTCTCCACAGGTTACAGGTCCAGCCCAGAGTCTTCTCCAGCAGGGGTTCTCCACAGGCCACAGCCTCCTTCAGGCCATATCCACCTGCTCCACCATGGTTATTTCCATAGGCTGCAGGGGAACATCTGATCTTACACCTGGAACACCTCCTCCACCTCCTTCTTCACTGACCTTGGTGTCTGCAGGGCTGTTTCTCACTCCTCACTCTAACAGTTATTGTTGTGCACATTTTTTTTTCCCTGTCCTGGTTTCAGCTAGGATATACCATATGATGACATCATGTTGATCAATTATTATAGGGTGGCTGGCTGGGCTGGGGGGACCGGCTGCTCGGGAATAGGCTGGGCATTGTTCAGTGGGTGGTGAGTAATTGCACTGTGCATCACTTATTTTGTACACATTATTATTAGTACTAATATTATTATTATTTTCCTTAATAAACTGTCTTTATCTCAACCCACAGGCTTCATTTTTCTGATTCTCTCCCCCATCCCAGAGAGGGAGGGAGGAAGGTGAGCAAACAGCTGCATGGTGCTTAGCTCTTGGAAGGGTTAAACCACAACAGTCCTTTTCTTAATAATGCTTAAATCTTAAATATGCTTTCACAGAGGTGAAAACAACATTGCTTATTGGCTCATCTCTGAGCAGTGGTAGGTTTCCTCAGAGCCGACCTAAATTGGCCCCCATCCAACATGGGGCAGCCTCTGGACTCCCCCCACAGAAGCCATCCCAGCAGCCCCCCCAACAAAATTTTACCATGTAAACCCATTATAGGTGTGAAGACACATCTTGGGAGGATAGTATGAGTGTTTGAGTTCAAACGCTGGGGCTTGACTGCCTGGACTCAAGCCAGTTTCCTGGCTTATATATAGTATAGCTGGTGTCCTACTATAAGGCAGTTGTGAAAAAAGCTAAGAGCCTCATCAAAGGTCTATCATTGTATTCCTTAGGAACTGATTTTAAGCAGAGGCTCTCAATATCAGCCCTTGTCTGTGCTGCAATTTCATCTCTGTTGCTGTCACATTTGTGTCTAGCCACAGACTCCATTAGTCTTCAGCCTTGCATGTGAACTTGATTTGTGATAACAAACGTGTCCAATGCTCTAGGCTGAGGGCTGTCCCTGGCTGCCTCCCTCAATCTGCCCTGCTTCCTTGCTGGAACACCTGCTTAGCTGACCTGGGGATCCCCTGTGGCTCCTGTACCTCAGCAAAAAGATAGCCTGTACCTCACCCTGACAGTACTCATACATTTTACCAAGGTATTGACATTATTATTTGTTTCTTATGTTATTGTGTGCTCATGAAAAAAAAATAAATAAATTAAAAAAAATGCATTTTACCTCCATACTGAGTTTTTCATTCCAACTATCTCTCAGGTAAAAGAGCTATCCTAATACACATACACACACACACACACACACAAAAAAAAAAAAAAAAAAAAAAAAAAAAAAAGAAGTATTGGAGTGCTCTGTATGGTTTTGGATGCATCTGTTCCAGATCAACTGTATTTCCCCACACATTTTTCCGTCACAAGAAGTCCATGTATGCTGAACTACCTGACAACATTGTGGATTCTTGATATACATGTATCTTGAGATAGCTCATTTAAGCAATGAGTCAAAGTACCATCAGCATCATCCTGATAAAGTCATATGACAGGACAGACTGGTGTATTATAATAGAGTAAAAAAAAAAAAATTAGTCCAGAAAGCCAATCTCACAGAAGGCCTGAGTCCAATAGGCTCCAAGTTTTTGTGATTTTGTTTTGCCACCAGTAGAATGGAACTTAATGTCTACAGGCTTTAGTCACTATCCCTGGGGGTGTTTAAGGAGAGGTTGGATTTGGTGCTTAGGGAAATGGTTTAGTAGGTGACATTGGTGATGACCAGATGATCTTGAATGTCTTTTCCAATCCTTATGATTCTATGATTTTATGACTCTCCAATTAGACCATTTTCAGTGAAGAGCGGAGATAGTGGCAAGCCCAAAAGCAGAGAAATTTAAGGAGTCTAAAATTCCAGCAGCTTTTACCATTGTTTATTCTATTACTAAGGACATATGCTTATGTTCTACAGTATTCCCTGTTTCTCAGATATTATCAAGAGTCAGATAAATTTTTGTGTGTGTATGTTTATTACAGTAAAGGAAGGTAACATATCTTCATGCTGGTAGACTACTTGTACCTAGTAAAGACTACCTCTTAAAAGTGTTTATGTGAAAACCCTCAATATAAACACTTCAATAATATACCTCATTCTGTTGCAGCACATAAACCTTCTTTCTTGGTTTTAGACTTTCAGCGAGTCAGATAGTGTCAAGAGCTGTTAAAATTTGGTTAGATTTGTAGTATTACCTTCCCCAGCAGTTTTTATATGTGAAGCTAATGAAATTCCTTTACACTCAACATATTTGGGAAGAATAAGATATGTCTACTTTCAGCATTCAGTGCAGTTTGGAAAGTCTCCTGTAGTGTTGTGGTTTTGTTTGTTTGTTTTTACATCTTTCTCACACCTGTCACTATAAAACATAGTCAAATACAGTATTTTAATTCAGTATACTGGTTACCAGACTGCAGCCACTAATCTTGGCTCAGGCTGAAGGAACTGAGAGTAAACTGCAGCTTTGCTTCACGTTTAGCCAGAAATCTATTAGGCCAAATGAGAAAGTCTTTTAATTTTATTTGCATTAAAAACTACTGGGAAAGGAAGGGAAACTATGCAGTTTCTGTATAATAGAAGTCCACTAAAATTAGTTATGTTCTTCATATTCACTAGGTGAAAATTGTCTACACAGACCTTTTTTTTTTTTGGCTTTGACTACTACATGTTACCTAAAGCTTTCTCAGCTAGCTGGCTTGAGAAAGATGTTCTCATTAGAACATGGAAAGAATATGACTGGCATCACCACATCAGTTGAAATCTACAGTCTACAAAGAAATTTCAGAAAGACTCTGTTGCCAGGACTGGGAACAGGGCTGGGAACAATGCCACAAGATGTCAAAGACAATCTAGCTAAGGACTAGTTTTCTGGATATAAAAGAATAATTTGCATTTCCCACAAAATATCTGCCTAAATATATGATAAATCCTTAAACATTAAACCTCTGCCTTTGAATTATTACGTTTAGCAGACCCATATACACATTGTCCAAGCTGTAGATAGGGAGAATATAGAGATGTTTTTGGGCATGTAGCAAACTGATGAAGATGATCATGAGAAAGCAGGTGTCTGCTTTATTCCTGGCAAATAAAGAATGATAGAGATCATAAAGATTATCTCTGGTGAGTTTAGAAAAAAATAAAAATAACAATAATTAAGGAAATTAAAATATTGTTCCTACTCACCCCAACCCCACCGTATCAGTTTCCTCAGACAATGAAGTAGGGTCTAAGCCTTGGGAATTGTTTCAACTAAATAAACCTTTTTAATTTGGGGGAGTAAAGCAAAAGCAAATATATATATATATATATATATACATATATATATATATATATAAATCATGGCTTCTCTCAGCTATCCTTTGAAGTTATGAAGATTATTTGGTTCAACACAGCACCAGTCATTAGCAAGCAGAGATTTCCTGAATTGCTATGGTAACTTTACCTTTTCCATCATGTTCATCATCATTAGACTATATTACTAAATTAAATAGTGACACTTTTTTTCCTGGGCATCAGCATACTTTTGTTTATACCTATTGTTTTATGAAACAACATTATTTTACCTGTGCCTAGAATGGAACAGGACTAGGACAATCAGTACTCTCCCAGGCAATTTCCAGACATGATATGGAGAAACTTAGCCCTGACCATTTGTCATACTAATATATATATATTAAAAAAAAAAAAAAAAGTAGTCTGTTTTAGATGGTAAGAAAGTTTTATAGCACGTTCAGGAACAGAGATGTGCTTGTGTCTTTATATCCCTTTCTCTCCTCTCAAATCTCCTTGGTAACATTTAAGGTGGGGCTACAGTTTCATCAAGGAATTTTGTAAACTTTACACAATTCAGGTTATTTTCTAGTATATAAGGAAATGTGAGTGAGAAGTGAGTGTGGGTGAGAAGTTATTTTTTCTCTCACCATGAACAAGCAATAATTTGGATTTTTAGATGAAAATACCAGAAGGAAACCAAATAAACAAACAACTTTTTATTTAAATTATAACATATTGAGAGAATTCTTATTGGAAATGCATCTCTTTTCCTCAGTTACTGCACCCATTTTCAACAACATTTAGACCAAAAAAAAAAAAAAACCTTCCCAAACTTATCTATCTTTCCTTGTGATTGTTTTAGTCCAAGTGGTAGCCAGAGATGAACAAAGCATTACATATTTTTTATTTATTTTTTTAATAATAAAACTATTCTTAGAAGAATATTGTCTTAAAACTGGGTTTGATTTATTATTATTATTATTATTATTATTATTATTATTATTATTATTATTATTGTTATTATTGTTATTATTGTTATTATTATTAAATTAGAATACTACTTTTATTTCTTTTCTGATTCTGGACATGGTATTTTTCACTTTTACATAACTTATTCAAGCAGACAAACAAATAAACAAACATATATTTCCATTTAACTCAGAAAGAGAGAAAATGGAAGGACTTTGATGCGGGATGAATTCATAGCATGAATTCATGCTTATTTTCAAACTTAAACCATTTTTTTATTTTTTTTTTAAAGAGTGTGCCATCCAGCAAAGATAATTTGTTCCTTCTCCCTTGCTCTTAAAACCTTCATTTTCTTCACTGCCTTGCAGCTTTCTATTTTTCCAAAACATGAAAGTTAGTTCTCATCTGATAACCAAGCAGCTGTGCAGGGAATCAAATCAGAGTTTTTCAACTTACTCTAAAAGGAGGTAATTTTTTTTTTCCTTTCTCTATCATCCTTTAAAATTAAGTTTTCAATATTACTTAACTTCATTTAAATTTTTGCAGTTGCTTTAAAAGATGTTCTTAAATATTGAATCCACTGAAAGGACATTAACAAACATTTCCACTATATATTTCTATATATTTATTTATATATAAATATATTTATATATTTAAACACTGCTTGATATTATTATGGATAAGCATCAAATGAAGTGATATAATATCTAGTGATAAAATATAAGTGATTTAGTATATAATATATATAACAGATATATAATATCTGTTGCTTATATATGTCATATATTCCTCAAAAAGAATAAAGATTTTACCTTGTCTGAAAACACTTATACATTAGTCATACAGAAGAAGAACATTTTCAGAAAGAATGCAGGAAGCATTCACAGACCAATCATATTTTTTTTATTATTATTTTTATTTTTTTCCATCTCCTCCAAATTTCCACATCATGAATTGGGTTAAATAATATTCAGATATATTCTATCTATCTGATATTCCCTAATTTTTATGGACGACAAATGTTAGCTTTAAAACTTGAACAAAGAATAGCTCGTGTAATAATGCTTCATTAGAAAAACACTAGAAAAGTTAGATATGTTTATTCAGTTCTGTTCAAAAGCAACATTTTTTTTTCTCTTAATTTCTCTTATCCCTGTGCAGATATTACATTTCATATAAGGTGAAACATGACCAGAAAACATGTCTAGAACATGTTTTAATTAGTCTAGAAGTTTAAGATGGTCTTTCACATGTCTTGGAAAGGTAAAACATTTGTCTTTTTGTGAAAACAAACAAACAAACAAACAAACCAAACCAAACCGAAACAAAACAAAACAAAACAAAACAAAAAACAACACTGTGGTAGCCTAGCAAATACAAGCCTACTAGATGCAATAAAAGACATTCTTTTACACAGAGCCTAAAGTATCTTCATTTACTGGCAATTGTGGAAGTGAGGAAAGGCTTTCTAATATTTTAATTTTCTGGACAAAACAAACAAACAAACAAACAAACAAAAATAGCCAAACAAACAAACAAACATAGAAACAAACAATAGAACAACAAATACCACAACAGACACCAATTTATGGACACCATGCAAACTTAGCTGAATTATATGACTATCTATCCACACCTATTACTGAGAAAGGTTATTGGTTTAAAGGGAAACTGAAAATAAATATTTAGATAATATTAATAAAAATAATAACTTAAAATGTTTTGTTTCCAGGGTAACAATGTAGTCAGAACACCACTTTGCAAAAACTTTTTGAAAAAAAATGACTTTTGTAATAACTTGAAAGTATTCAATAAAAATGTCAGGCTAAATGATTTTGTACTTAATTACTCATAGGAATAATCCTAAGAATGTTGTTAATATTAACATATATATATTATGTTAATATATATATCAGCACTACTTTTAAGCAATATGTAGAGATGATAGTATCAGATAAAGAACTTATGTAAGGGTACTTGTGCTTTTTCTAAGAAAATATCTTCACCTTCTGTTCACCATTTTTCCTTCTTTCATGTTAAGAATTTAAAAAGTAAAACAAAACTAGCAAGTGGTAATAGAACTCTACCTCAATCTCTATTTGAGGGTTAATAAATCTCAACATGTCTTTTCTACTGAATACTAAATACTGTATACATATGTATACATATCAGAATACGTAAAACAGATGTTTCTGTCCTGGAAGAAGAATGAAGTGCATATAACGTTTAGAGTTGCTATCTAAGATGAGAAAATGGGAGGAAATAAAATGGCAAAGAGTTTGTTGTCAGACAGGAAGGAAGGTTGGAACTATTAGAGAATAAAATAATGTAAAAGGTGGTTGTGTTTTTGTTGTCATTGAAGGTTTTTGTTGGTGTTTTTGTTTTTGTTTATTTAACCCTGTATTAACTATTGAAAGCCCAATAAATTTTCTCTGTGGGGGTTTGGCAACCTCCTTTTCTATTCTGTCTTTCTTTATACCAAAATTGTAAGGAAAAATACTTACTCATTACGGAGATATTAATTCAGAAAATATATCTGGCAGCAGAAGAAAAAAAATGAACCACAAATAAACTACATTTATTGATGTACACATAGAGAACTTTCTGTTCAGAAGAAGAAAATATATTTATATATATATATATTTCAAGGCTACAGTTTCTGTAAGGAAAAAAATTAAAAAGAAAAAAAAAAAAAAACAACATTTTTTTGTCATTGAGTTATCTTCACAGACATTTTGATGTATAATTCACATAGATGCCCTACAGACTAAAGCCGATGAAGGTGTTGCTCTATCATGACAAGGATTTGCTTTACTGACAGATTTAGCAAAATTTGCTAAAGTTTATGACAGAGTAAAGGAGACGTCGATTTCTTGGATAGCCTGAGGAAAAAAAAAAAAAAAAAAGAGAGAGAGAGAAGAACAAACATGCACTCTGCAGAACAAAAGCCTAAGAGCCTAAGTGTTAAGGAGTTAAGGAATAACCCTGGTGCTGGTGGCAGCTAAAAATCATGCAGTCACTTGTGTCACTCTATCCTCCATTGGCAGTTGGATAAAGAGGAAAGGAATCTAAAAAGCAAGGAAACTTGTGGATCAAGATTAAAAAAAAAAAAAAAAAAAAAAAAAGTTTAACATGTAAAGAAGTGGAAGAAAATAAAACAAAATGAAATGATGCACAGTCACTCTCCATCTCCCAAGGGCAGACTGATGTCCAACCAGTTCCTCAGCAAAAGATGGCTAACAGCCTTAAATACACACTTTTCCCTTTTTATTTCTGAGCATGTACGTATTATCTCCTCAGCTAGTTCAGGTCACCTGTCTGGTTGTGTCCCTCCCAGCTTCCTGTGGGTTCCCGCCCAGCCTATTCACCTGGAGGGGCAGAGTGAGAAACAGATACCTTGACTCTGTTCAAAAATTGCTTACCCATAGCTAAAACACTAATATGTTATCAGCATTGTTTTGAAAGAATCAGAAATCTAAGACATAACACCATTGGAGCTGTTATGAAGAAAATTAACTTCATCCCAGCCAGACCTAGCACACTAAGAGGAATGGAAGAAAAATTCATTTATGAACTGTAGGTTCATAAAAAGTTAACGTTATTCTGAGGCCTGATTCTAAGACACACAGAGATATAGAGATACATATCTAAAACAGACTTAACTATAAATTGAATCATAGAGTCATGGAATATTTTGGGTTGGAAAGGACCTTTAAGAATCATTTAGTTCCAAACTCCCTGCTGTGGGCAGGGACACCTGCCACTAGAGCTTGTCAAAGCCCCATCCAACCTGGCCTGTGAACTTCCAAAGACGAAACATCCATAGCTTCTCTGGGCAACCTGGTCTAGTGCCCCACTACCCTCTGAGTAAAGAATTTCCTTCTAAGATCCAATCTAAATCTACCCTTTTTCAGTTTAAAGCCATTGCTTCTTGTCCTATCCCTACACTCCTCTACTTCTGACTTCTTGTAGGCCGCTTTTAGGTACTGGAAGGCTGCTATAAGATCTCCCTGGAGCCTTCGCTTCTCCAGGATGAACAAGTCCAGCTCCCTCATCCTGTCTTCAGAGGAGAGGTGCTCCAGCCCTTTGATCATTCTCATGGCCCTCCTCTGGACTCGCTCATAGGTCCATCCATGTCTTTCTTATGTTGGAGGCCCCAGAGCTGGATTCTGTGGAGTCTCACAAAAGCATAATAGAAGGTGAGAATGACCACCCTTGACCTGCAGGCTACACTTATTTAGATGCAGCCCATATGGTTGTCTTTCCAGGCTGCAAGCACACATACCCAGAACTTGTTTAAGTAGATCCATTTTCTTATTATATTTTCTTATTGTTCCTGTGAGGTGATCTAAGACCCCATCTTACATTTAAATAGATCCCTGTAGAGTACATGATCTTATGATATCACCCATACGGATACATGATATCATGATACATACATGATATCACCCATAAGGAAATGTATCAGTCTTGCTATTGTCTTCACTCACAACTGTTACAGGTTGACAACTGGAAGACAAAGAAAAAAAAAAAAGTGAGCTAGAGGTAACTATTTTCAGAATATTATTGCATGCACTGCGGAGATTTGATTACTTTTACTTATAACTTTTCTTAACTCTTTTTCCCATGTTTATACCTAGAAAGTTCCATTTCCTGTTCTATTTCTATTATCTCTATTTTCAGTGTAAGTAGTTGTGGCATTGACAGAGGGATAAAATAACCTGTTATCTGCTAAAATATTCAACACATTAAATTACTGTTCAAAACTACTTCTTTGGCTGCAAAAAATCATACTGAGCCCTACAGACATACAGTAAATCACTGGATCAGTTTTCAATTTTCATGCATGTAATTTTTTCAAAATAAGTTTCTTCTGTAGCTGACAAAGTTTTAAGAGAATAGAAAACAATAGTGTGTTCTGGCATGATTTTTCCTGGGGCTAATCAGTATTATGAAATGTTATTTATATTGCATTTAAAAGAGAGCTGTAAAATTTTTATATCATTCTTTTGTTTTAAGTAACAACTGCCTATATGAAACGTCTTGCCAATGTTGTTTTCATGCATGGAAGTTCACCTTTACAAAAAAAATATGTTCGCGACTCTGATTTGACTATGGAGAAGTCCATACTTTTTACTCTCCTCAGAATTAAATATGAAGATGTCAGTAAAGAAAGATAAATAAAATAAAGTAAGAAGACTATTTATATTCAGATACTTTGTTTTAGATAACAAGTCATACCAGAAGTTTAACAGATTGTCTTTTGGCTGCTAAATAAAGTATAAAGTGATCTCATTGATGTATGCGTTTTTCACAGGAAATCTGATTAAATAAAGTTAATGGTCAAAAATGTGTAAATTAAGAAATTAATAGATGTTCTGATTGGTTTATAAATTACACTAAAACACAACAAGCTGTTAAATTCCCAGTAACATATTTGCATAAATGTACTGGGTCATTTGCAATGACCTCGTAGCACTTTACAACACCTAGCTTCTAGATAGTGACTAAAATACAGTGACTGAAAACATCAAATGGTCACTCTTCAAATACAAAGGAAACACTCATAGATCCCTTGGTTGGATTCTTCATACTTGCAATGTAGATGACTGTATCTATATTCATTTAAAGTAAGTAAAAAGAACTATACAGTCTAAGTATGCAAGTCCAAGTATTATTTAAGAAATCTACATTAGGCTCAGGTGAATCATGGCCAAAAGGTCTTTGTCTTTCTCTGTTAATTATAAATGGAGGACAGAATAGACATGTAAAGGTCTGGTCCAATATTCCTTTCATTTCACATGAATAAAATAGCATTATCCTAATTCCATTATAACTATTAATTTAAAAATATTGAAGTCTTTCTAGTGCCATGGCCTTTTTTGATAATCCAGTCAAATTGGAGGAATAATTTGGGAAATTTCCAGACCTTAACAACTGGACACATCTCAAGGAGATAAGCCTAACTGTCCAACAATTTAATATATAGAAGTTCAGAAATACAGGATGTTAATTTCTTGCATTCAGAAAAAAAAAAAATAATAAAAAATCAGTGTGACTGTGAAATTCTTGACTGAAAGCAGGGTAAAGGTTCTAATGCTAGCAAGCTGTGAGAGCTAGCACATTTGGATTTATGAACACAAATTCCTCATTAGGACTGAAGGCAGGCAAACAGCCAGTTCTTCTAGAGGTTTTCAGCTAGGCACTGGTGGTGAGGTAATTCTGAACTGGCAAAGAAATCTGGATCAAGCTGATATCCTGATATTTTTGGCAGCCAGATGAGTGTCACCTAGATTTTTATTTTTTTATTTTTTTAATAGCTAAGTGATAATTGCCAGGGAAAACTTCAGGGTTTCAGTATTTCACTAGATCAGGTTGCCTACAACATACTTTGCTATATGCTAATACTTTGCTACATGCTAATGGTTATTTCTCATATGTCATTAATTATTCCTACATATATAAAACTGTTAGACTTTAACAATCATATTAGATCACATGTGCTGTGCACATAAAATCCTACAGATGAGGCTGCAGTCCCTGAATGACTCTTCGTCACAGAGGTCATGGTGATCAGGATTGAGAGCTGTTTTTTACCTGTAGGCAACCTTAAACTGGTAAAAATCTACTTCATTATGGAGAAACAAGGCGATCTACAATGGATGCTATATGGCAGAATGAGTAAACTCTTTGGATCTAAAGTGTGCTTAAAAGTGTTTTAAATTATTTTAAGTTCTTCCTGGTAAGCAGTAGTGTTATTTTACGATTCTTAAATAGGCCTATAAACAACAGTTGAAATTGCTTCTGTTGTTTCTATTTTAGTATAACTTTATAGGATTGTGAAATGAAAGAATATGAAAAGTGAGAAGCAGTGATCTTTAATACAAAGATCTTGACGCAAAATACACTTATAGTCCTGGAAATAAAAGACACAACCATCTTACCTTCTTCATCAATAATAAAACATGTATTCTAAACTCATCTTTCTTAATCTGAATATCAAAGAAATTACTCTAATGAGGAACCAATAAAGGTGTTTATTTAATAATGAACCATTTTTTTTCTTCTTCTTTCTGAATAGATTGAGTAATACTAGTATACGTTACATTCTTCTCCTCTCTGTGCATTATTGGTCATAAAATAAAAGTGGAAAAAGGCTTGATCATCACCAATCTTATTTTTTTTTTTTTTTAAGTTAGGCTTTACTGATAGAATGAGAAACCTAAAATGATAGAAGATCAAGTGTAGTTCTAAAACACTGCTGAAAACTTAATCTAGTCTTGATGTTTAAACAACACTAAATACTATGTAAAACACAGTAACCTTGCAGCTCAGTCTTTTCTCTACTACCTTAGAGACTGCACTTCCCCAAATATGTGATGATCAGTAGCATGGCCTTAGTCTGAGTACATTTTTATATTTTTAACCTAAAAGAACATGTGATGCATTAAAAAACACTGTTTTTTAATTAAAAAAAAAAAAAAAAAAAGAAGAAAAAAATAATAAATATAGGTTTAAATAATGAGCATAAATTGATTATCAGGAAAAAACAAACAAACAAACAAGTGAAAACAAGTGTATTTCAGATATGCTAGAGCAAAAAAAAAAATGTAATTGCAGCTGGGAATGTGTTGCTTTCTTTCCTAGAAATTGAATTTTTCTTGATTAAAAGCTGTCAATAAATATTATGGTTACAGCTTGCTACAATATTTTTAAAATAAATGATTATTTCTAGATGTTTTATATTTCAGCTAACATAAAACCAGAAAATGTATTGCTTCTGATTATATTATGCTTTGACATTTTTAAGACTATAAGATTAAGATTATATTGATACGGACATGGAAAAGACATTTTTGTGGCTAATGCCCTAATCTTTTACTAAAGAACAAAGTATATATGGACTAGAGGTAATCAAATACATTTTCTGTGATTATTCAATTTTCTGTTGAAATGAAAGTATTTAACTGGCATTAAATTCCAGTAGTTTAAAAGCAAATCATCTGTGAGTTAACTTTATACATAAATGATTGTATTGGGCTTACAAGACAAGGCTTTGGTAACAGGGAGGAGCTACAAGGATAGTCTTGTGAGAAGAGTCCAGAAGCTGCCCCATGGTAAATAAGAGCCAGTTCCAGCCAGCTCCAAAATCAACCCACTGATAGCCAAACCTTAGCCAATGAGCAATAGTGGCAACACCTGTGTGGAAGTGCATTTGAAAAAGGGAAAAACAACAACAGCAGCAAAACAAACAAACAAAAATTCTACACAACCTGCTGTGCAACAGCAACTGGGAGAGAGGAATGAGAAAATGGAAAATGCAGACTTAAACAACCCTGTGAGCACCAAGGTCAGTAGAGAAGGAGGGCAGGAGGTGCTCTAGGAACTGAGGCAGAAGTTTCCCTGCAGTCCAGAGGCAGAACTACTGTGGAGGAGACTCTTCCTCTGCAACCCATCATCACACAGCAGAGTAGATCTCCAGCCCACAATGGAGTAGTTGAATATGGCCTGAAGGAGGTTGCAGCCTATAGAGAACCCCCACTGGAGCAGACTCTGGGCCAGAACTACAGCCTGTGGAGAGGAGTGTGGTGATCTGGTCGAAGCTGCTGCCCATGGAGGATCTCTTCTGTAGCAGTCTGTTCCTGAAGAACTACACCCCATGGTATGGACCCATGTTGGAACAGTGCTTTAAGAGCTGCTGCCTTTGGGAAGCTCACATAGGATCAGTTCAGGAAGGATGGCATCCCGTGGGATGGATCCCATGCTGGAGCAGGAGAAAAATGAGAACGAAGGAATGGCAGAAAGTGGAATGACCATTCCCCATCCCCCTGAACCACTATGGGGGAGGAGATGGAAAAGCGTGAATGGAGGGGAAGGTGTTTTTAGTTTACATCTAGTTCTTGTTGCTCTAGTCTGTTAGTAATAGGCAATACATTTTATTAATCTCCTTATCTGAGTCTGTTTTGCCTATGAAGGTAATTGTTGGATGATCTCCCTGTCCTTATCTTAACCCTTAACATTTTTTCATCATATTTTATCTCTGTACTTTTGATGAAGTGAATGAGAAAGTGATGTGGCAGTGTTTAGCTACCTACCAAAGTTAAAACACCATGGTCATAAAGAGCAGATAAGTACAGCAAAATCATAAATAAATGTCTTCTTCTGAAAATTATTATGTATATTTGGAGAGATGTGAAATACTTGATTTTTCTTTTGGCTGTAAATTTCTTCACAAAATAAAAAAATGTTGCATTTATTGTGAATACTTCATCAAAATATACTTCATCAAAATATACTATAAAAATATGTTGCATAACAGCTATTTTGTTCCTACAAGTGTAAAGGATTCACTGAGTGACAGAATATTTTTTCAGTCACATAGTAAATACTACATTTCTTAAGGGTAGGCATCCCACTGTTAAAGTTCAGTGTTGTGTAACAATTTTCCTGTGTTCTCTTTCTTCTCAACATATTCCCCCTGTTCCTCTCTTTTACATTAACAGAATTAGTTTTTTTTCACCAGAGAAATTAAACTTGACATTTGTCATGTATATATCTATAGAATTATATAACACACATATATATATATTCATAAATGTATGCATGTAGTAAAATACACATACATGCATAATCATATACATATGCACATATATGCATAATCCCAAACATTTGCAATGCATATATATCTAAAGTTTATTTTGTGAATAAATTGAATAGTGATCTCTTTTCAGTGAAAGAATAGTTAACCTGATTTTGTTGTTGTTGTTGTTATAGTCAACAAGTTAAAGAATGTGAAATGATATCAAAGACTGAAATTATTGTGTTCTATGTATCTTAATTCCTATAAAATTAACTTTTTTTTTTTTTTTTTTCCTGTTTTGTCTTCTTTTCTACTCCCAACACCTAGTGGATTTGAGTCACTGTAGAAGGTTCCAGTGATGAGAGTACATGAAAGGGAGTGCTGCTGAAAACCACAACAGGGCTAAGAAGCTCAAGAGCCAATAAAGACTTTTAGTCAGTATAAAGGTTAGAGTAGAACTTAATGTGTAGATAAGATTAAATACAGAGTGTTAACTTAACCTCAGAGCAATAAAATTTAAGAATACACAGTTCTTTACAAGTCTGATCTTTATGTATTATTAAACATAAATTAATTAAAAGTAAACAAATAACTAAAAATCCACCAAAATTATATCTTAATTAAGGAGTAGGAAACAAAATTTTACCAGTGACTTGGCTGAAAGAATCATTTTATGTCTTTATTGCTGAATAGCTATTATGGATTCCTTAATTTACTAAGTACATGTACATAACTTCAAAGCCAAATATTCGGTGGGTGTATAGACTGAAGCTCATAAGTGTTCATAACCATTTGTTGTGAGATGTTGTGAGACGTTCTGTCAACAGCTTTGTTGCCATCAAAATTTAAGTTCTCCTAAAAACTTCAGAAGTACATATGGTATTCCCAGCATGAAAAAGTAGTGACATCAGTCACTATTGTGTCTATGCACAACAAATTTCATAGGAATCTAGCAATTAGAGCATTTCCCCTAGGAATAGGTAACACCATTATCAAACCCAACATAAACCGTGGGTTATCCTGGATTAGGAGACAATGTTTTGAGCTGTGTGTGTGACATGGGGAGGTGGAAAGACGGCAGACAAACAAGATATTCATTACGTAGTTGAGGTGAGCTGGAGATCTGCAGAAGCACCTTCATCTCCGCAATTAACTTCTGGGGAACTTTGTTAACTACCTCTGAACAATGGATTATTTCTTCATTGGAATTTAAATTTGATATTTAAGTCATCATTTCAAATAAGGTCTTTAAATCACTGACTTTTACTTGACCAATATTGGAAATATTAGTATTCATACTTTGTTTTGATAAATACCATTTGGGTGGCATACATTAGCAATCTTTCTTTGTTGTCTAAACAAGGACTCTGTGATTCATCAAAATAAGTACAGATTGATGGGGAAACAAAACAAATAAACAAGTAAAAAGAACACTGAAATATTTAACTTCTCATGGTCATCCTACTGAAACTAAATGTATCACTGTTTTCAGGGAAATTATCTAATAATAGAAACCTCAAAATGGTGAGGTTCAGTGGAAGGAAATATGCTACATATTAGTTCTTTTTCTTTTCTTAAAAAAGGTACTTCCAAGAGAAAGATGTTTTTACATAGTGCCAGATCTCTCTGCTGCTGCCATTTATCATTTATCTACTTCTATTTCATGAAACAGAGCTTAATCTTTTTTATTTATTTATTTTTTTAATAACATTTCTGTAAAATGTTCCTGAAAGTACTAGATTTTCGAGGTTAAAAGTTTATGAAGCAATGATATGAAACCAAAGTATCAATAACTATACAAATACATTTTTCATTTAAAATATTCAAAATAGTTGAAGTCTATTTTTGATTCCTTTTTGATTTCTTCATTGTACATTTTAATAGCACATTTTACCATTCATATTATTACTTTTTATCCAGAATTTTTCCTTCTCTACTAAATGTTATCAAACTTAAATCTAAATGTTTTCCTTATGTTTATCTACTACTGAGTGCAATAGTGAGACTTCAAATAGCAATAGTAGTTGTATGAGACCCCACCGATGATCAAAAAACAAGATCAAAAAGTATAAAGTAGTTCAAGTTATATGCATTATTGCCAGAGGCTGAAAATGTTCCGGCTTCTGTTTCTGTGTGTGGTGTAAGATTTTGCATACCACATCCCACTCACCCATCCCCCTCCCTCTGCCCACCTCCCCTCCCACCCCCACCCCATAGTTTTAAAAAAAATAAAAGTCTTTCAGCTGTGTGCCCTTGCTACAAAGAACACCAACCATATAGTGCCACTAGAAAGATCATAGTCATAGAAAAGAACTTGGGAGGCAGACTCTTCTTGGATGTGCAGAGTTGAGGACAAGAGCTGACAAACATAAAAAAATAAAGGAAATTCAGATTCAATAAAAAAAAAAAAAATCAAGGGTGATCAAACACACTCAAACAGTTTCATCTGCTTGGTTTTCTGACTAAACAATAAAAATGTTATTTGCAGATTACAGGACACTGTAAAAATACTTTTTTTTTTTTTTTTTAATATTATATGATAATCTAGGTCACCCTCCTTGTTCAAATCTATACCATTCTTTATACCTAACTTCTCTGGTGAGGTTGTTATCAGGCTTTAAATTTGTTTAGTATTGAAGATTCCTTCTTGGTTGCTTTAATTTTTAACAATTCTTCTGATATTCTGATAATTGCAAAGTTATGGACCTATCTGTACCCAAGTCTAATTATGTATCAATCAAACAATCATAGAATAATAAAATGGCTCAGGTGGAAGGGACATTAAAGATCATCTAGTTCCAACCCCACTGCCTATGGCAGAGATGCCACCCACTAGATCAGGTTGCTTAGGGCCTTACAACCTCTTCTTGAACACCTCCAGGGATGGAGCATCCACAACTTCCCTGAGCAACCTGTTCCAGTGCCTCACCACCCTCTGAGTGAAGAATTTCCTCCTAACTTAAATCTCCACTCTTTTAGTTTAAAACCATTCTCCCTTGTTCTGTCATTATCTGCATGTGCAAAAAAAATTGCTCTCCACCTTTTTTATAAGACCCCTTTAAGTATTGAAAGGCTGTGATGAGGTCACCCTTCTCTTTTTTTAGGCTAAACGTTCCTAGCTCTTTCAGCCTTTCTTTACAGGAGAGGTGCTCCAGCCCCTTCATCATCTTTGCAGTTCTTCTCTGGACGCACTCTAATAGCTCACTTCTTGTGCTGGGGGCTCCAGACCTGGACGCAGTACTCCAAGTGGGGCCTAACAAGGGCAGAGCAGAGGGGGAGAATCACATCCCTTATCCTGCTGGCTACTCCTCTTTTGATGCAGCCCAGGATGCAGCTGGCTTTCTGGGCTGCAAGCATGCACTACCAACTCATGTCAATGTTTTTCTCCACCAGAATTCCCAAGTCCTTCTCTGCAGGACTGGTCTCAGTGAGTTCTCCTCCCAGTTTGTTCCCCTGTCTGGGATTGCCCGACCCAAGTACAGCACCTTGTTGAACCTAATTCAGTTCATATAGACCCACTTCTCAAGCTTGTCCAGGTCCCTTTGAATGGCATCTCCTTCTTCAGTATCAACTGTAGCAATCAACTTGGTGTCGTCTGCAAACTTGCTGAAGATGCACTCAATCCCACTGTGTATGTCATCGATGAAGATATTAAACAGTACAGATACTAAGATATTAAGCAGGAAATATATTTCATTTTGTTGAAAAACTGTCATAGTTGCTGGATTAGGTTTCCATTTTACGGTTTTAACACATTCTGGAGCTGAAGAACAAAGTAGTCAGCAAAGGATACTTTAAGACAAGAAAAAAGTTTTCTGAGCAAGAAAAGAATAGGAGAAAAAATGGAAAAATATAACTAAATCTGCCTGCTAAATACTGAAGGTAGCCTTACTGACATCTGTAATATTGATCATGCAGGAAAAGTAAATGAATTTTGTCCTACTATTATAGTGACATTTCATACTGTACATTAGTGCTGATTACTAAACTGCAAATACTCTAAAACCTCGATTAATTTATTTATCTTAAATGAACAGCATGGAGGTTAATGCAGGCAGAAGAAGAGAAAATACACTTGTGTATTCCTCCATCTTCTACTTTCTTTGTAGAAGTCAATTTGAGCTCAGGCTGAATCCAAACTGCTGTCAAGAGGAATCATATGAACTAAGAGGAAGAGAATCAAACAATTTTAGGCACAGAATTCTGATAATTTATATCAGTAGATAGCTATTAATAAGAATAAAGGGCTGTGGAAATACAGATTGTCTGCTCCTTTAAGTGTATTGGGGCAAGGACCTTTTCAATACAAAAAAAAAAAGAAAGGAAAGAAAGAAGCCATAAACAAGAACATACTCGGACACAGACCTGAATGACAAGTGATAAGCAAGGTGGAAGTGAGAACTGAAACTAGTCACAGTAATTGGTAAGAGTATGTAGAATGTGGAACTCTTTATTACAGTAAGATTATCTTATTCAAGGAACTTCTAAAATAAGATATTATTTTATAAATGGGAAGTCATAAATAAAATATCAAAAGACACAAATCTGATAGAAAAACATAATGGAGAATATAACCAGAAACTAGCCCTGAGGAGAAGGACCTGGGGTTGTTGGTGAATGGGAAGTTCAACATGAGTTGGCAATGTGCATTTGCAGACCAGAAAGCCAACCATCCCCTGGGCTGCATCAAAAGAAGAGTGGCGAGCAGGTCGAGGGAGGTGATTTTCACTCTCTATTTTGCTCTCTTGAGACCCCACCTAGAGTATTGTGTTCAGCTCTGGGGTCACCAGGACAAAAAGGACATGGATGTATTAGAACAAGTCCAGAGGAAGGGGTCACAGAGATGATCAAAGTGCTGGAGCACTTCCCCTATGAAGACAGGATGAGTGACCTGGGCTTGTTGAAGAAGGCTTCGAGGAGAGCTTATCGTGGCCTTCCAGTAGTTAAAGGGTCCTACGGGAAAGCTGGGAAGGGAGTCTTTTTCAAGGAGTACAGTGATGGGAAAAGGGGTAATAGTTTTAAACTAATAAATAAATAAATAGATAAATATAGGTAGATTTAGATTGGATGTTAGGAGGAAATTCTTTATTCAGAGGGTGGTGGAGCACTGGACCAGGTTGCCCAGAGAAGCTGTAGATGTACTTGGAAGTATTCAAAGGCCAGGTTGAATGGGGTTTAAGAAACCTGGTCTACTGGAAGGTGTCATTACTCATGGTGGGTGGGGGGTCAGGGTGGGGGTGGGGGAAGGAAAGGAGTCAGGGAGAAAGGGGAATTAGATGATCTTTAAGTTCCCTTCCAACCCAAACTGTTCTATGATTCTGTGAAACAAACTTTGTGGCACTAACTAATGAGCTATCAATAAACTGTAGGCAAACTGGGATTTGCAACTGATAAGGATGCAATCATGAGCATCCAGGATTTTGGAGGGGATCCATAGGACTGTGCCAAGTGGTGATGCAATGTGCAGGGGAAGGGGGAGCAGGGAGGAAAAAAAGAGAGGAATTGACATGGTCTGGTTGCATGTATAATAGGGCCAATTATACACTTGTCTGACTGAGCCCTACACCAGTTCACAGCAGTCTGACCTATTTTGTTATTAAATCGTCTAAATATGTATGATACCGATACTGTAATACTGATACTCTTATGTATACTGTAGGGGCTACAGTAACAGCTAGTGGGGGGACTAACATGAGTGAACCGCATGCCAGATTAAGATGGCCCTTGGCCTGTGGTGTCAACTGCTAGAACTAGTGGGGTCTCCATGCCAGCTCTTACAGTGGGTGGGGGTCTTTAATCTCCAGTTACTGGGGCAGGAACAGCATGCATTCAAAAATCAGCAGTTGGGGGGAACAGCACAAGTGAGGTGAAAATGGGCTCTGCAACAAGTAGCTCCACACAAGTGGGGCTGCAGGTCTCAGCCTGTGTTTCTCATGCCAGCTGTTGCAGGTCACGTGTCTGTATCTTTTCCAAATTGTGGGGAGGTGGCCAGACATCTGTATTCACTTGCAAACTTTAAGCTGGGCTGCCCAGTGAGTAGCAGGGGCCTTGTGTCCAGGCTGGTGCATTGAATGAGTGCGGGGGTGTTATGCTGGTACACCCAGGGGAAACTGAAAATGTGGTCTTGCATGAGGGATGAATGTGTGAGTGTTTGCAGCAAAATTCAAGCTGGACCAGCCAATGAGTAGGGGAGTGAAGGAGGCTGAGATCTGGGCAGGGGTGCCGGTCAGGCAGAGGGGCCATGTGAATGGTCAGGGGATCCACAGACTTGCTTGTGCTGGTGAGCCCGGGATGTGTGTGTACCTGCACCAGGGAACAGCTGTCTCTAACATGCTGAAAGGAGGAGGAGACTGGGCTGTTTGTGATGGTGTTTTGTGTGAGCCTCATGTGTGTTGGTACTGCAGGAGACAGTGCTTAGTCTGTGGCAATCTATGTGATCAGTTGTGTCAGAATCTTGTGTTTGTATGTGTGCCTGGGACATGAACAATTTTGGTACAGGTTGAAGCTGTGTAGGGAAAAGCCCCAGTACACCAGGCTAGAATCCAGGCTTGTGACCAGGGAGTCCTGGGTCAAAGCTGCTGCCTCAGTTCCTCCTTAAGTACCTTAAGAAGAAGGAAGGAAGTGCTACAAACATAAATTAGTTTAGGAAACCATTATAGTATAGAATGACCCATCAAAGCCTAGAATGAGAATGTCTGGAGAACATCACTATACCATGAACCTTACAAAACAGACCCAGGGAGACACCAGATACCCTAGATGTATGTACATAGGTCACAGCTTATTGATGAATTTGGAATGCAACCTTGGGAAGAATCTTGAGTTTGGAACATGATAAAAGCAGGGATAAAAAATATGATGTTTGTGTGACTAAATCTTTCTAATGAAGCTATTCCTTATTCTGACAGGAAGATATTCCCTGCAAAAAGCTATATCATGTTGGAAGTAACTATGCATCTTGAAAAGCAGAAAGCTTCTGATTTAATATATATGGCAGCTATTGTGCAATGGTTCCTGAAGTTTTGCTTGCATTTCACATGCAAAGTCCAGAACAATACCTACAAATTTCACAGACACCTTACTTCTGAAATGGCAGAATTGAAAATTCTCCTATCTCTGTTGATTCCTCTGTAGGTATGATCTTATATCAATAAAGGAAAATATACTTCTGTTGCTTGCATTAGATTTATTAGTTTAGTGCTTGTGTTTGGTTAGTACACAATCTTAGATATTTGTTTCTAGTTTGAATATGAAATTTAAACTCTCTGCAGGATCTTACAGATAACCTAACTACACAGTGATCTAGTAGTAGACTTACTAGACTGACCTAGTAAGGAGTACCTTACTAGTACCAGTAGTACTTTCACTAGTAGTACTAGTACCAGTGAAATTCAAGATGCCTGATTTGGAAAGATACAGGATAAAAAGCAAACTATTTTTATTATCTACCCAAATAATGCAGACAAGTCAATAAATGGAAGAAAACTCTCTTTCATATACTCACCCAAAGTTTCTTCACTTATGTTGTTCATAAACAATTAGTCCAATATCTCAAATTGTTAGCATAAGTTACTCTAAACCTTAAACCTTTACAACTGTAAGCTTTCCCCAAATCCACTATATAGCTGAATCTTTCAAATTATGCTAGCAAAACAAAGCTTCTGAGTTTCTGAACTGATTGAGGATTTAAAAATAAACTGCTGTTTTAGCTAGTTGTTATTTTTGTCTACTATTACTGCAACTGAATTGTCGGCCGTGTAATAGAAACCTCAGTGCCAGAATAATTTCTGTCTGGAAATTCATTTTTTTCTATCTGGAATGTTTTTCTGTCAGGAAAATGTTTTTCTATCTGGAAAAACATTTTTTTATCTTACCAGTTAAACAGGCCAAGTTTGGTGACAAATAATAGGTCAGACTAATTTTTCTGTAGGGATGGTCCTAACATGTCTGTTGTAACAAGCTGCTAATCCATGTATTCCCATGCAGGACATCTATCTGAAAGTATGAAGTGCCCTTAATTTAGTTTCATGGCATTTATCTGGTTTATAGATTTTATAGAACAGTCAGAACCATAATATCTTAAATAACACTTGTAACCTCTTTTAAGAACTTACATTACAACACCATCACAAGAGTACTGATCACTATATGCTCAACAAAAATATCACCTAACACATATTTTCTCTGTCTCTACATGTATTGTATAATTTAACTTTTTTTTTAGCATATGTAGAAAATTACTGCACTGGTCATTTCAGTCAGATCTGCTTAAGTCATGATATGAACCTTGGTACTTCTCAGTGCAGTAAGGACTACAATCAATTTACATATATATACATGTATATATATTTCCAGAAAATATAATTCATTTAACACTTTAGTATTCTTAAGAAGTTCCCTTTTCAGACACACATTTCTCTTCTCATGTGTTCCTTACATAGGCATGGGCACAGAAAAATCCATTTATTTTTTTCAATAAGCCCCCTAATTTGATTAAAAAACATTTAATCCAATACATTTTTAAACAATTTTCTGTTTGTTGTCCAAGATATTCTCAGTTCTACCAAATAATTTATTTTAATATTGAATGGATGAAAAAGGCAAAAGTGGTATATTTTTTTTCTCCCTCTTTTTTTCTTTTTTTTTTTTTGTTACAAAAAAATAAAAAACATAAATTGAATCTCACATCATGGTGAAGGCCTTTTTTTTTCTATGATTTGAAACAAGAAAAAGAGTCAAATTTCTTGCAAGCCATAAACCACATATTTCAGGAGTAAAGAAACAGTGAAAAATACAGTTTTGGTTTCAGTAATTATAATAATAATAATAATAATAATAATAATAATAATAATAATAATAATAATAATAATAATAATAATAATAATAATAATAATAATAATAATAATAATAATAATAATAATAATAATAAAATCTCCTGGCCCCAAAATTTTAACATACCTTGCAGAAATTGGAGGGTTTCATTACTTTTTCCCATTTACGAAGCAATGGCCTTATTATTATTATAATGGCCTTATGCACAAAAAAAATACTTTATGTTTTTTATTGTAGTCATGTGCTTTTTTATTGTCAAAGGAAATTGACAGACTAAGATAAATATTCACTTCGTGTTGCACTAGGACTTGAAAAGCAAACAGTTTGGTATGTTAGGAAATTAGTAATTGCTAATGGGATAACAAAACAATTATCTGTGTTTTATGTAGGATGTGAAAAAAATGCAATAATATTTGTCTGGAAAATAGTAGTTCTCTTGGAGATTTGTAGAGGTCTTAAAGCCATGTAACACAAGTATGTGCAAGAATTAAAAAGGCATTTAAAACAAACAAAAACAACAATGCAAATGTAATTAAAAGTGAAAAAAGAAAGGGAGGGGAGAGATGTCATTTTAAAGATTTAAAATAATTTAAAAGATTCAAAAAAGCAATAAACCTAATAAAGTCAATCAAATGTGAACAATCAGTCTGAAAGTGAAAGTTGATGGTTAGTGAAAAAAAATAGGTATCTGTGAATACAAGACAGCATATAAGGTTTTGACTAACTATCTACATGCATAAATAAAACTGATACATTATTTAATCAACTTATATATATATATATATATATATATATATATATTTTAAAGGAAATATAGTCAAAATAATTGACCCAGTTCAAGTAACAGACTGAAAAGATATGATAAATAAGTTTCAAAAATCAGAGTCTCCTAGTTCATGCTGGAAGAATTTACCTATTTAAAGTTATACGTTGGCTTGTTGGGTACAGACCTAATTTCAGTTTCACCAAGTAGAAGGACACGGTTAAAAATTCAGTATTATATTTGGTGAAGGAATAAAAATTCAGGTATTAGAACAAGGGGCATCAGAGCAGGAGTTAACATGGAGTTGTGGAATGGATTATAGCTTAAAATTAAATCAGTTAGAATGCCTTTTTATCTATCTATCTATCTGTGTGGAAGTCCATACTTAAGGAATAAAGTGTAGATTTTAGATGTGTTTTAGAACACCATTCAGATTTGTTATGCTTAGTCAGGGACACAGGAGTTTCAACTATAGTGACTAAAGAGTTTGTTCAGTCTAAAGTATTCAGTCTAAAGTGCCTTGTATGCAACATGATTAAGAAGCTCACTGTGGAGCTTGAAGGCATTGACAAGACGACTGGGTATTGATTTCACACAAGTACTGCACACAAGACTTAGGTCTTCTTTCCTTGTGACATTGAATCAAGCAAATGCCCTCAACAAGAGTTTGTGCCAAGATCTTATTACTGCCTTTACTCGTGGCAGATTCTTTCATTCACCACAAGATGCCTGCGTTGGTACATGAAACATGAGATGAGGTCAAGTGCAGAGGATCTTGAAGTTCAGTGGTGTAGACCTACCTAATCTAGAAAAGTAAAGAAAAAAAATCTTAAGGTATTCATTTGCTTTCACAGAATGAATCAAGTTTAGTGTACTTTATTGTACATCCACTCTGTTCATTCACTCAATGTTATTTAATTCTTGTGCAGTCACTGCCATACAAAAGCAAACAACTGTCATTAAATATAATAGTGCTGCTTTTCTGTTTATAGTACTGTAAAGTGTTACACCTACTTAGTGTTGATATATATTCTCAGACACCCCTGAAGACTTTTATATGTTAGAAAGATTGTATGTGTAGTAAAACTAAGATTTAGTGAATATAAAAATGCCATCCAGTCCTATAAACCAGGTTTTCCATTTGCAGCACATTTTGCAGATATGTCTCATGCAATTACCTGTAAAAACTTTCCTTGTTTTATATGGGTTTGTCAGGTTCTAAGGGAAAAATAATGGACAAACTTTCCTTCTACATTTGAAAAACTGATTTCCAAAGGAATGAACAACTATCAAGCCTCCAAATCTCCGTATGAGTTATGCAAATTTTTTATTCTTTCTGCTGAGCTTACTGAATGACATACAATACTACAAATATCTCAGTTATTAATCTGGCAGATATTTCGATTAAGCATAAAGCTGAGCAAGATCAAATGTAATACATGTTTCTTGTGTAATTCTCAGTGTAAATTAAAAATCCTTCATAATACACATCACAAAGACCAAACTAATAAAAAATATGCACATCTTTGTTCAATTTCTAGAAGTGGTGCTCTGGTATGCTACTGTGTCACAGAGCTGTTATGCAGTCTAAGGATAAGGAGCATTGCTAAAGCAGAACCTTTGAAAACATAGGCTAAGTAAAGGCTAAGGTATAATTACTGGGAGAACATTCTAAATAACTAGAGTCCTTCAATGTGTTTCCGTTTTCTTCCCTTCACAGTATAATAGTATGTATGCAGTCAATCATCCAGTTGTTAAAACCATAAGTGGCTGAAACTACATTAACTTTTCACTTTCAAGGACCAATAGAACTCTTCCCAGCAAGCACTTCATAGTGTGCTAGCTAGCTTCCCCATAGCTTTTCAGAATCACTAGCACTCAAATTATGTTTGACTTGGGTGCTAATTTCGTAGAAATATGGAAAGAATAGATATGTTTAGGTAAGAAGAAACAGAACATTGATGGTGATTTCATGAGTTAACTTAATATCCACATTTACAATGTCTTTAATCAAATTCAAGTTCTATGTTTTACTTGATCTAAGCCAATAATAATTTATTACTAAATAATTCTGAAATTTTAAAGGTTAAAGGGTTAAAGTGAGAGAAACATGATTCCTTTACAATTAGTGGAAAAAAAAATAATAGTTTCTGATTTTTTATTGTGTAGAAAATAAAAAGTTGATTGACATGAGCTAGAGGGTATATAGTTCGTTACATCTTCAAAGGAAGATGCTAAGTCAGAAAAGAATTTAAGAAAATGTTTTATGATGAAAATAATTTTATTATTAATATTATTTATGAAATATGTCACTCATGATCATAAGTTCAAACAAAGAAAGTTTAATATTATCTCTTAAAGGTGTTTTCATTGACATGACTGACAGTGAGAAAATCAGCAAACTTGATTCTACAATCAGGATGTCGCGCTAGAACAATATTTAGAGCAGCACTAACAAGGGACAAAATATTTACACAGTATGTGTGTGCATTGGAGACCATGGAGACAGCTGTGAATTAGTGTCAATTCTTCTAAATCTATAGAAAGTCACTGCTCAGGACAACATATAAATTTAAATATAAACTTAATTGAGGGATTGAGACTTAACAGTACTAAAAGGAAAGGGCTCACCTGGGCTGGGGTGGGGGAAAAAAAAAAAAAAAAAAAGGTTGCTGTGAAAAAAAGGCAACTATTTGAAATTGTGTCTACACAATTCTAGAGAAATGTCTAGGAAATGTCACAATGTCTACAGAAAAGAGAAAATTAAAGCTAATCAAAATGGGAAATAGATTAGGTCTACTATAATTTGTGTCTGCTTATAGCTGAAAAAATAGGGTAAGAAATATAAATGTTACAGTCAAAAATGAAGTGTAGCAGATCTAGAAATCTAAACTGATGGAGATGTTGGCATGTGGGAAACAAGAAACCTGAATATGATGCTGAAAAAGGAAAATAATTTAGGGTAGAAAGTGATTTATTGAGTTGAAAGGGAGTGAGAGGAGGAGGAAATTTGGCTATGAAATTTTGACAGATTGAAGAAGTGGAAAGTAAGGTGTGAAGAGTAAAGAGGGGTGGCACTTGCCTTTGCAAGATGTTGGGTGATAAACTCCCATTAAATAAAATAATTTTAGTTGTAAAAGCAAAAAGAAAAGAATATATATATGTATTATTATTTATATATATATATATATATATATTTCTTTTTTGTGATGGAAAAGAGAAGGATATCATCCTATTGGTTCCACCACAATTTATTTAGAAGTAAGAAATTAAGACTATGTCACACTAGATGAGATTTATAAAAGAGTATAGCCTAAAATTAGACACCAGTTTTACAAACTCAGATCTACAGACAAAACTTAGTCAGAAGTAATACAGTGGAACTTCTAAGTTTGTATCATCCTTGAGAATGTGACGCAAGAACAAATGACAAGAATGACAGTACTTAGTCATTAGTCCTGGGAGTATTAGTCTTGAGAATATTTTCATATAAGCAGGAAGTTTCTGGAAGATACCTGTTACCTGAGCAGCTACCCTGACATTTGTTCCACTTAAAGGTCAGAATGCTGTCTCATTCATAAAAGGATGGAAGGTCGCATATGGGTTACCATAGCCTAAAGTCCTTGACTACCAAAATATTATTCCTGTGGTGCTGGTGTTATTATCTAAAAGTATTTTCCTTTATCTTAAGAATATCTTGACTATTATTTACATGTGATAGCCCAGAAGGT
Organism: Anas acuta; assembly: GCF_963932015.1. Lineage (NCBI taxonomy): Eukaryota > Metazoa > Chordata > Aves > Anseriformes > Anatidae > Anas > Anas acuta. Next base: position 50,255,784 of record NC_088979.1, on the reverse strand, counting down.
GTGAAATGAAATGTAAAATTTCATTGATCAGAATAGATTACAGAAGACTGAAGGACTCCGTACAAAGCAACCTAAAAAACAAACAAACAAACAAACAAAAAACAAAAAAACAAATAAACTGGAGACTATGTTTGTCCTTTATGCAGCAGATGGGATAAAAATATTTTGCCAACATCGTAAATCAAAGGGACATAATGATGATAGAAGTTTGATTTTATTTCTGATTGTTTTGTTTCGTTTGTTTCTTCTGTGAACTCCATAGTGACATCCAAGAGAACCTTTCATTGTTTCTATGGATTACTGTAGGGATGAAATTTTCCTCTTTCCAAACAAGACTATGGAATTTTGTTTGTTTGTTTGTTGATTTGTTTGTGGAAAATCTACATTAAAAAGATGGGCTTAGTATTGGGCCATATAGGCTTAATTCAAAGGGATTACTATAAAAGCTGTCTGTTACCTTACATTTGCTATATTCTCATATTATCTCCCATGTTTTGATTATAATACACAATAACAAGTAGGACCATATTTTGAGCAGAGACCTGATTTTAGAGTTTGATTTTCCCTCAAATCTGAAGTGTCATGTAAAACAACTTTAAGATGGCCCCTTTAAAGTTCTTCCTAGATTCTATCTAATTAAATACCAATAGTATAGATGTAAATGGAAAAAGGAGAGCTGTACAATCACTGGATTGGAGTCCATGTATGTTTAATTTTGGTTAGTCTTAAATTTTACATTAAAATAAATTGGTCGATTGTGTCAGACTGCCAACAGTGTTCTGGTCAGACATAAAAAACCTGGTTACCATGATGATTAGAATTCCTCAGAACTGGCCTCCTAAATTCTGTCTTAATAACTGATGATTTTGTGGAACATTTATCAGACCACGGCTGGTTCACAGAATATTTGCTATTAATTTTTGGAAACCTGCCTGGTCCAGTGGTAAGGGATTCCTTGTTGTAAACAGATGCAATTGAGAAATCAATGAATATCTATCAGGGAGCAGGATTGTTTGTTTGTTTGCAATAACAGATTAGCACTTTTATTTTATCATTTTCACTTCCAGCAAATATACTGGAATTAATTATACTCTCAGATCAATTAACAAAAATGACCTAGGAAAGAAGGCACTTGGTAGTCATTTTGTCATTCATAACTTTTTAAGTATTTCATGTAAAATAAAATTTATTCAACAGCATGGACTGTGGGTCTTCTTTATCCCTCTTTATCGAGGTGTTTTAAAACAGGGAAGCTGTCTTCTCTGGTCTTTTGAATTTCTGTAAATCTTGTTCCCTGGTTTCTGCAATTTCTTGTCCTTCCCATAGATGCTTTATCTATCTAGCTGTCCTGTACAAATTCAATATGTATTCATTGAATACAGCATGATTTCAACAGACAGAACAGACAACATAGGCACATCTGGGAGCATCAGCAACCATATATTTGCTAGACTTTCTGTGTATGAAAAGCTGCAACTGGTCTGTTTATATGACATAGACCCAGCCAGCATCTGTCAGAACCAGTGAACATAAAAAGAGTCTTCAGTCTATATATACTTTTCAGAAGTTTCAAACAAACAAACAAACAAATAAATAAATAAATAATAATAATAATAATTAATAATAAGATTATTGGCTTCCCAAAAGAATACTCTTTCTGTATTAAAACACCTAAAAATATTTTCTTCATTTATTTATTATTACTGTTATTTATGTTTAAATTTCCACCAGCAGTCTAGCTCCAGCTGCTGAAATGTTTTACTTGTCAAAGGGTTTATTTTCAAGGTTTGGACAGTTTTCATTAATAGTTTGGGGCAGTCTTTATTCTTGATATTAGAGCACACTATTTAACATAACATATATAACATATAAGGTTTAATTTATTTTTTCTTTTTGTTCCTCTTCATGCATTATAAGAAGCCTGTATATCAAGAAAGAACAGTGATGTTCAGTGATAAAGATCAGTATACTGCTTTACCTCATCTATACTAATTCTAATATTTTCAACCATTTTTCTTAGTTTCTAAAAAAATATAGAGATAGAAAAAAATAATATAAAACATGTTTGCCTATACTGGTATTTATTTTATTCAGAAGTGTAAGAGAGCCTGTAAGTATTTTTTCTCTTTTTTTCCATAAGCTAAACATGCAGCAAGAAAAGGAATGCCAATTCAGTCTTTTTATACTATGTTAATGATGTTTGTTTTTATTATTATTATTATTATTATTATTATTATCATTATCATTATCATTATCATTATCATTATCATTATCATTATCATTATCATTAATCGTTATCATTATTATTATTATTATTTCATAATAAGTATGATAAGCTATATACCGGAAGGCAACTTATATAAATATACTAGCCACTGACTGGAAGAAAAACAAACAAATAAACAAAGAAAACCACAGAACTTCAACAACATCAAAGACAACTGTAATCTTTTTTGCCTATTTTGTTTAATCTGAAATGAATGTCAGGGCACCCTGAAAGTGCATAGATACTCATTTTGAGCAGAAAGCAAAACAAAGAAAAAATAGGATGTAAATCAATCAAAACTAATCATCTAATCAACAATCAATCTAATTCATTCTTTATCCATCAGAAAGGAACATAGTTGGAACACAGTTATTTTTAATGTAGGACTAATACACATATCCATATAGAATATATTTTTTATTTGTAACTGGAGAAGAGAGAATAATGGAAAAATGTGTCTTTCAAACCTCCTCTTAGAGGATCATCTCCCCAGATCTGTTTTTTTTTGTTGTTGTTGTTTTGTTTTGTTGTTGTTTCATTGCATTTTTTGTTGTATTTGTTGTTTGTTTGTTTTTAATATGTAAATGATGTAATCAAGGAACAAAAACAATATTATGTGAAAGGTAATGATTTGATGGTCTCAACAGAAAAGCATCAAGACTTGTCAATGACTGGACATTATTTTCCCAAATGAGTGTTGAAGAACTACAAATGGATTTTAAATTCAGGGAACTATTTGATGCACTTGAGCAACTTTCTAACCCCAATCCAATCTTGTATATTTCAAGACATCATTTACATTTGTACACGATATACTAAAAAGAGCTAAATTAATTGAATAAATATTAAAAAAAAAAATAATAATCTTGATTCTGTTCAGCTGTAGTGTGTGATAAATAAGGCAGTTTCCAGATCGGATTTTTTTTTTTTTTTTCCCCACACTCTCTCTATATATATATTTTTACAATAGCAGGTTAATTTTCTGCCTGCTATTGGTTCCCATTAAGTGAAAGAATGGCCTGGTGATTGATTTATACTGAAGCTGGTTGGCAGCAGAAATTAATTTTTAAAAATGGTATGAGTTCAAAAACATACTTCATATCAAGAACATACTTCAAATCATTTTTTTTCAGTTCTTAGCTACAGGATCAAAACACAGAAGTGTTGACTTTTCTGCACAGAATTGTTTCCATACTTGCTTTTGACAAGAACTGGAAAAAGTTCTGCTGATACTTGTATGATCACAAAGGAAAATTTCTGTTTTTACAAAGAAATATTTACCAGAATTAAATATTATTGATAAAATAAAATAAAATAAAATAAAATAAAATAAAATAAAATAAAATAAAATAAAATAAAATAAAATAAAATATTGAATGTAGGGGTGCTTACATGACTCATCTTTGGAAAACATCTTAGATACTATTATAAGAATGTGAGTGTGACCTTTGTGTGGAAATGGAGCATCCAAAATTGTCTGAGAGGGCTTGTGCCTGAATGGATCATATTAAAGAGAAGAGCGCAAACATCAACAACATTAGACGGTAGCTAGGAAATTACAAAGAGACATTTAAGACAAAAAAGTTAGCCTGAAGAAGCATTGGTATTTATGAAATCAAGGAGAGAAAGCATCAGCCATGACAAGCGGGTGTACTTGCCATCAGCGTCCCCAGTGAACCTCTGCCCTGTCCAGGCTGGGCAGTGCAGCTTCCCCATGGGAAGGAGTAACCTGTACCCAGCAGTGGTCTGACCATGTGGAGGTAACACACAGAGACCTCAGGGTGAGGGACATCTCTCAGGGCAACTTCCTCAATAGCAAGTTTTTAGTTATCAAGAGCAGCAGGGGGGCACACAAAGATGGGCATCTCTTGCAGCACAGAATCTCTTGTGTTTGAGTTTGTTGCTTATTGACTCTTGTTCTGTCACTTTCTCTTCTGTAGGCTTAAGGACTCCTTTGAGTCCTAAGGTCAGTGGCTTCAAAGCGTGGGTGGTGATGGGATGTTAATGTCTTTTGTCTGTAATCCTTCTGCAGGAGGAATATGATTTATTTTTTTCCCTCTAGAATCCATTTGAGGTCATTTTGATATGTTTGCTAATGTGTTTTACACATTTGGTCTTTCTTCATTGGTCCACAACTCCAATTTATAGCTAAATTTACTATAGCTGGTATGTTTTATAGATGTCTGCTACTGTTTCTTGGTTCCTTTTGTCACTCAGGAAAATCAGTTTTGTTCAGATTCTGTATTTCCTTAGCTGACCACATGTTAGTTGCGTATAATCAGAGAGTTTATAGTGCTAAGCTTTGTTCCCCTATGCCAAATCCTATCTCACCTATCTCACTCTGCTATCATCCTAGCTATGTATTTCTCTATCCTACATCTATTAGGATTAGATTTGTGTTAGAACTGCAAATATCTAATTCTGCATGGATAACAGTTTACTTTTTGTGTAAGACTATGGCTTTACTTTATAATGAAGACTAAATTAGCCATAAACACCTGATTGGAAGAAATAATGTTGTAACAACTAACCAAACAAAACAAAGCTGCAGGCAGATCAATAAAGGTTAAAATGGAGCAGATATGACAAGCCTCAATGCTGAAGCCTTGCACACTCGGTTCAAAGCCTGTAATCTGTTACTAGATGATAGACACAGCTTCTATTTTCACATTTCCAGGTTCAGACAGTAGTGTATCTTAGTACATATTCCAGAGACACACACATGGACACACAGGATGCACACAAAAAACACTGATATGGCTAGTCACACAGACTGCCACAGATAAGATACTGCCTTTAACAGCACCCACAATACCCGCACACTGGACTCATAAACCACAAGCACAAACAACAGAGTCCTATCTTTCTCTTACAGAATCATAGAATATCCTGAGCTGGAAGGGACCTTCAAGGCTCATCAAGTCCAACTCATGGCTCCACATAGGACCAGCCAAAAATCAAACCATATATCTGAGAGGATCTGGATAAACATTCTTAAACCAGAAAGATTGTTGCTGTGACCACTTCTCTGGGGAGCCTGTTCCAGTGCCCGACCACTGGAACAAGTGAAGAACCTTTTCCTAAAATCCAGCCTGAACCTCCCCTGGCATGGCTCCATGCTGTTCCCTTGGGTCCTGTCTCTGGTCACCAGATAGATCAGCACCTTCCCCTCTGCTCTCCCTCATGAGGGAAACTATGATGAGGACACCCCTTCTCTGTCATGAACAACCCTAGTGACCTCAGACACTCCTCATACTTCTTCCCCTCTAGGCCCTCTACCATCTTTGTAGCCCTCCTTTGGACACTTTCTAATAGTTTCATATCCTTCTTAAACTGTGGTGCCCAAATTGCTTACAGATGAGATCAGGCAGTGCAGAGTAGTGTGACAATTACTTCTCCCTTGACCAGCTAGCAATACAAGGTTTTTTTGCACCCCAGGATGCAGTTGGCCCTTTTAGCTTCCAGGGCACACTGTTAACTCATATTCAACTTGTTGTGGACCAAAAGCCCCAGATCCTTTTCTATGGGGCTTGCTCTCCAGCCTCTTATCTCCCAGTCTGTACATATATCCAGGGTTCCCCCTTACAAGGTGTGGATTCCAGCACTTGTGCTTGTTAAACTTCATATGTTTTGTGTTCACTTCTGGGGCCCTCACTGTAAGAAGGATATTGATCTTCTAAAGTGTGTACAGAGAAGAGCAACAAAGCTGGTGAAGGGACTAGAAAACAAGACTTGTGAGGAGTGGCTGAGGGAACTGGGGTTATTTAGTCTGGCAAAAAAAGGAGGCTGAGGGGAGAACTCACCATTCCCTACAACTTCTTGAAAGGATGTGTGTCAGTTTCCTTTCTCTGGTGACAAGTGATAGGACACAACAAAATGATCTCAAATTTCATCAGGGGAGGCTTAGATTAGGAAGATTTTTAGGATGCTTAGATTAGGAAGAATTTCCTCATGGTCTGTGTATTCAGCCATTGGCACAGACATGCCCAGCGATGTGGTGGAGTCCCAGTTCCTGCAGATATTTAAGAGATGTGTGGATGTAACACTAAAGGATATATTTTAGTGATGGCACATGGCAGGTCAGGCTAATGGCTAGAATTTATGATGTTAAAGGTCTTTTCCAGACTAAATGTTTCTATTAATGGCATAAATTGGACTATATAGTCTTGATTGTACGATTGTACATACCTTAATAGTCATGATTGTATGATTGTATGATTGTACATACCTTTACTCCCTCTTACAGTATGATGACAAGATTTTCCTTTTTTTCTTTTTTCTTTTTTTTTTTTTAGTTTAAGAACATAACTTTATTTTATTTATATTTTTATTATTTTTATTTTTTTTTTATTTTTACTTATTTTATTTTATTTTATTTTATTTTATTTTATTTTATTTTATTTTATTTTATTTTATTTTATTTTATTTTACTTTTATTTATTTATTTATTTATTTTTTCCTCTACCCTACACTTTAAAATGCAACCAAAAATACGCTTACTAAATCTTTATTAATTCAGTTCATTACTGCAGTCACCAGAATACCACATGTTATAATAATTCTGTGATAATTCATTTCTGGTTTCAGTGGAACAGAGCACATTGACCTGAAATATTTATATCTACCTGAATGCTGTGCAAGAGAAAATAATATAATTACTCAGCCAATCTTAAAAACTACTTTCTTCTTCATATTTTATTATGGAAATCATTATTGTTGTTCTATTTCGGTTTAATCTATCTGTTAAATTCCTCCAACTTCAAATTGTGTCAGAAGTTAGTATTATGAAAACAGTCAGTATAACAATAGTCAGCTGTAGAAACATCAGTGTAGATTAAAACCTGCATTTCAACTTTTTTCAACATTTCAACTGTCTCCTTGACTCAATGTTCTTTCAGGTATTCACTGGATGAGAGAGAGCTCTTCTAGAATTGTGGTTTGTTTCACCATCTGGATTGGATGACACCTAGTAATTAGATGAAAAAAATAAAAATAAAAAAATAGTGTCTCCAGTGGATCTCTATAATTATCCATGACTATTCATTATACATCATAATTCCACTCTGCCATGTTATCATCCTTTACAGGATACGAGTTCTAGAAAACACCCTAGTGCGCACACACACACACAGAATTTTCAATGAATTGCTTAATAATTAAACTCATAGTTTGATTTGGTTTTATAAATGGGATATGTCACATTTAAATAAGTAGACAGCTGTCCCTACTCAGCCTCTTTAATAAATAAATAGATAGATAGATAAAAGTACCAGCTGGGTACTTTTAGGCAACTGAGAGGTGATGATGGTAATGCTCCCAACATAAAAGCTTATGGACTGTGATGTCAAGAGCTTGAACTCCCTCTTAAGGTGTTTATTCTAAGCAAAACTGAACAATAACAGTGATCATCAACAGAGCCATGCTGTTTTGTTTCTGCTTTTGATAATTGTAAAACTATTGCTAGTAAATAAACCAAACATTATTGATCCTTGCTGCTTGACAAATTTGTTTGGTAGAGATAATATGGAAGTGTTCTATATTTGCTCATACTTAAAAGCTAAGCCTATAGCAGAAGATTAATGGCTTCTTGGCTCTTATTTTTTATGTTACAGAATTAAAAAGGAACACTTTTTCTTCCTTTTAATTCATTTAATTTAAATTCATTTATTTAAATTATTGTTTTATAAAGTTTTGATGTCTTAAAATATTTTGGTTAGAAAGTAGAGGTCTTTTTATGTGCCTCAAAAAAGGTCCAGGTTGATGTTTGCTGAAGAAACTGGAGTACATGTCCTATGAGGAGAGCTTGAGAGAGTTGGGACTGTTCAGCCTAGAGGAGTCTCGGGGGAGATTTTTATAAATGTGAATGGGAGGTGACAAAGAGGACAAAGGAAGGCTCTTTTTGGTGGTGCCTGGTGACAGGACAAAAGGCAATAGGAACAAACTGGAACACAAGACATTCCATCTAAATAGAAGGAAGTACTTTGCTCTGCAGGAACACTGGAATGGGTTGCCCAGAGATCCTGCAGAGTCTCATTCTTTGGAGACCTTCTAAAGCCATCCAGACATGGCCCAGGGCAACATGTCCCTGCCTGAGCAGGGGGTTTACACCAGATCACCTCCAAAGGTCCCTTCCAACTTTAACCATTCTATGATTCTGTAATTCTGTGAATGCAGAGACCTCACTTTACAAATGCTCTCAGGTTTGGTGCAGTGTAGTTTACAAATACTTCTCTCTCTCTCTCTCTCTCTCTCTCTCTCTCTTCTCTCTTTTTTTTTTTTTTTCTCTGCATCACACTCTTTTGTCTTCATAAATAGTGTGGTGATCATACAAGATAATGAATGGCAAACCTCTAAGGTTTTTTGGAAACTTTATCCTTCATTTTGAACCAAAATATAACTGATGTCTAAAACAGACAGTTCATTGCATGGCCTTTTACCTACTCAGATATTGTAGGTTTGTTGATATGACACATTGCATTTCAATTTGCATTTCAATTGTTATCCATGTTTTTCTCACCACGTCTACTTTTTTGTCAAACACAAGATTATTAGGAAGATAATGTTACTGGGGAAAAAAAAATCCTGTCTCTTGCTAAAATGACAATTTAAGTACATCTTTTACACTATATAATCTATACCATTATTCACTTATTATATGGAGTATAAATGGATATTGATTTATAGAAAATCCTCTGTGATTTATGTTTTGGCTTTTAGATCTCTCTTTGGCTTATAGATCCATCTTTCTTGTGTGCAATTGCTCTATGAGATCATCAAGAATAATGAAACAGCAAATTAGAGCCTGAAAAAAACAGGGCTACTTCTAAACACAGTGTTTAACTCTAAAACATGCTTATAAAGAATCAACACCAATGTTGATAGTACAAGGGAAATGGTATCAAGGCAGAGATTGCAATTTATTTGACAATAGGTAGATCTTAGTATAATTTCAACATAATAGAAATACACTTATTCAAGATCAGTCAATGGGATAACAGTTTTTTGTTTTGTTTTGTTTTAATGAAATAATTTCTTAGCAGACAAAATTACAAGTCTTTATTTTAATAATTGATTTCTGATAGTAACTACAGATTCAAGATTCATAGGAAGAAAAAAGATTTTAAGAAAAAATCAGTGGAAAAAATGACCTTTAGTTATCATAACCCATTGAGATAAGAAATGGGCGTATTTTGATATAAATAAATCATAAAGGATCCTAACACAATGGTTATGACTTCGTATTGTGAGCTGGTAATGTTTTACAGACATTCGTAATAGACAAATGGTTTTGAATTTTAAGCCTGTATCTGATAGTAACCCTGACAAAAAAGACCATTTCAGTTATTCATTAATATATAATCACTGTCTTTATGTAAATTTTAGTTAGCATTAACATCAGCACTAGCAAAAAAAAAAAAAAATTCAGTTCTGAAGCATAAAATCTTTTTCTATCACGGCTTCAGTTAATACATATATTTTCAGGGTGCAACACAAACTAAATTTATTTCAAATGTTAATGCATAATTCTCTATAGTTCTACCGAGATCAAAAGATGTATATAAAATTATAGTAACATAAAATGAATCTTAGTTCATGAAATATAAGTGCAATATACATACTTTCATGGATTTTGGGGAAAGTGGAATATGCCTTTGGAAACTGTTTTTTTTTTTAACTGCATATCATCACACAAAATACAGAAGTATTTTACAGAAGTATTATACAGAAGTACTCACAAGTAAATTGTGAGTTATACATGTAGCTCTTGCTAGGATACAAGAAAATTTTTAATACGTTTTAATAGTCTTCTTTGAAAAAAGTTCTAAACACAAGTGTATTCCAATGTTGACCAATTGAAATAAATGTATAATATTGAGTGGAATCTTAAGTGTATGTATGAATTTCACCATTATTCATTTCAATGTTTTGGTCACTGTCTATTTTTCCTATTTAAATGCGTATTGTTGCTACACATTCCTAAGGAAATATATAAATATTGTGTTTACTTACACATTTCCTTAGAATTGTAATTATTTTTGTTCATGTAACAAGAAAAAAAAAATCTGAATTGAGGGCAATAAATAAATAAATTGTCTATGAAAGAATATCTAAACAACAATGACAATATGAAAAGTCACTTTTTTAGTCTGTATATAGTTTATGCAGTAAATAGTTTTGGTTTTCCTTAATTTGAAGCCTGTAGGGGTACTCACATCATTTACTTTTAGCTTATAAAAAGCAAGGCAGATTATGTAGAAGTTGTCTTCACCTTAAACAAGCAAACAAATTCTATTCTTAATGTAAACATATTGCATAAGTACAGGTATACTCAAAAGACACAAATGTCCAGGAGGCAATTGATTTCTCTTGTGTTAGATAGCTATCTTGGATAGAATTAATCAAGATTTGTAAGTAAATTTATTTGGCTTGATTATAGAGGGACTTAAATGAAAACTAACACTTAATATTATGCAATTTAAAATCAATTCTTACATATTTTCAAATATTTTATTTCAAATGTCAGTCATGTAGTGTAATAAATGACTAAGTCCCAAATAGGGTTACAATCTAAGTTTACAATTTATTAAATGAATAGAGGTAAGCAAAGAGCGCTGTGTGCGCCTGGAGTCTCTGCTTCACTAAGACGCACACAAGTTACAACAGGCAGCTGATTTTTATGCTCCTAGGCTAATACATATCATCACCACTTTTGGAAAAGGCAGGGTTATTATAATTAGTTTCCTGGGACCTGAACCATCCAATGGATGCATGCGTATCAGTCTCCGGTGGTCCCTCTGGGGGTCGCTCGTACTGAAGGCTCGTAGTCTTCCTCCCAGGAGGAAGCTTTGTCCTTCGGTCATTCTTCAGCTTCCCCCCTCTCCTTATTTAGTAGTCTCTGGGCCAGATGTCAGAAAGTTGTGTCTCATGCAATGTCAGCAGTTATCTCAAAAAAATCCCCCATATTCTCCTATCTCCCAGACCCGAGTCTCAAGGTTTACCCTTCAAACCCTCTATCAACATGAACTGCTAGACCATTCTTTTGCAAGATAGAAGAACTATATACACTAACCACTCTGTTTGTCTTGGACTTGTGGTTATTTATATAAGGGTATGTAAGACAGAAGGTCACATTTCATTATGAGGCCCTAGCATTGTTCCATATTGACACAAATCAGATGAACATATTTCACATGTTGTTTAATAGAGTCATCAAAGCTATCTGTAGATTAGATGAAAATGTATTTCTTTTTCCAGTTAATTCATCCTTTCTGTTCTTAACTTATATTTTTTAGATTTGTTGCAGACAAAATTATAAATTTCATTCATAAACAATAAGTGGCAATATATTTATTGATATAATGTAGTGATCTAGAAAAGTTCAGTGTTTAATAAGACAATGAGTTAACAAGATTCAAGATGACAGGGTACACTTCATTATTTACCAATGCAGAAAAAAAAATGCTCATGATTATAAACAATATAAATGACATTATATAGAAGACATTACATACAACATAAAGACTACATAAAACATTAGGTTAGGTGACTTTACATTAAGTAGACCCTTCTGTTAAGTCATGCGGTTCAGAGTAGACTCCTTTACTTTCCCAACTCCTTGAAACAATGAGATAAGGACTCTAGGAGTGACTGAATCCACTCATAGTCTAAAGGAGTATATATACACAATCATTTTTTTATATCACTCAGAGAAGATCATAAAGTTTATCTAGTTCTCAGTTACTTCATAAATATCTGTCGTGAAAAGGGAAATTTAATGTCAAGGAGTAAGCGGTCTCTACCTCAAGTTTAAACTTTGAGAGGCATCCTTACTGAAGGGGAGATCCTGGCAGACAGCCTTCAGCCATGTAAGAGAGCTCAAAGGGCTATTAGTCTGCTCACTATATATTGGGTAAAACGATTGGCTCATACTCATACTGTTTACCAGCTGATCTCAGTGGATGCATTGCCCAAATTAGCTCTCAACTGTTGAGCAAGATGTTTGCATATTAATCTCTCCCATTAGCTCCTCCAGTGTCTGTTTTGAATCGGACAATAACCAGTATTGTAGTTTCTGAACAAGGCTCTGCAGTTAGACCTTAGCTGCTGAGAAAGGTGCTTGGGTGAGACAGTAAGACTAAAAGTGTGATGTGAAAGCAGGGGAAGCAGGGGGAGCAGACTATCACAAGACTGAACTGAGTATTTAACTGCAAGTGCATATCACTTTCTTTTCATTATCATATGAATGTAGAAGATTTAGATTAAACACAAGTAATAATTAGGCAACATTAATTCTTCTTCAGTCTGTCTGTCTCTCCCCCCTCCTCCTCTTTTTCCAAAAATCTGGAAATTTCTGTTTTTCTCCATCATCCACAGTAAAGTTGCAAAGCTTTACCACAAATCTAAAGGATCAATAAAAATCTAGATCTTTCTTTAGAGCTATGCAGAAGAAGAAAGCCATCCGTAAGATTTATTTTGTAATGGTTTTACTTGGGTGGGCAGCTGAGCTCCACCACAACCACTGTCTCACTCCCGCTCTCCTCAAAGAGGAAGAGGGAGAAAATACAACACAGAGAACTCAAGGTTTGAGATGAGAATAGTTTAATTAAAGGGAAAGGGAATGGGGAGATAAAGAAACAAAAGAAACAATAAGGCCTCACGGAAGCACAGAAAGAAGGAAAAAAAAATATTCTCTACTTTCCATCAATGAGCTATGTTCAGCCACATCCTGGGAAGCAGAGCCTCAAAACGTGTAGTGGTTGTTCAGGAGGAACAGCAGCACCACCGCCACCACCACCACCCCCCGCCATGAGAGCCCCCCTTTTTATTGCTGAGTGTGACATCAGGTGTTATGGAATATCCCTTTGGTATATTCCAAAGGTCAGCTGCCCTGGCGATGTCCCCTCCCCATCACTTGCCCAGCCCCAGCCTGCTGGCTCTTGGTGGCTTGGAAGGAGTCCTGATGCTGTGCTAGCACTATGCAACAATAGACACAACACTGGAGTAATATCAGTGCTGTTTCAGCTATGAGTGCAGAGCACAGCACTGTGTGGGCTACTGTAGGGAAAGGTGACTGCATCCCAAACAGACCCAACACAGAGAAATGGGATGTATCCTATTCTGTGGTATTAAACCTACCATATAAGTGTCTTACCTGGATTGTTTTGCATGTATATGAGTCAGAAATCTCAGTCTAGAGTCCTTAGGAGACAATTACAGGTAAAAAATACATGACCTTTGCAAAGTCCTGGAGAAAATGTGAATTGTTCTGTAAGGTTTCTGTAAAAGAACTAGATACAATAAAAGCAAGTTCAAAACAGTGAACTAGTCAAGTAGGCTGAATCTCCAGTATTACTTACTGTTTCACAGGCAAAGGCTATATATATCTCATGTTCACATTGTTTGGGGCTCAAATCTTCAAAAGCTGACTGGCGGCCTCTCTGAAACAGAGCTACAGATGATCTGCAGTCCACAAACATGATATTTTACAGTATGAACCTAAGAATATTTATTGAATGATGTGGGTATGATATGTCATACCCAATCACATGGGTATGACATAAGAGAATCTAAGGTTCTTTAAGTGTAAAGTATTCTGAACTGATTCTAGAGAGCCAAATCAAATGCAGAACTAGCTATGCAGAACTATGCTATCTAGCAACAAATAAGTGCTATTTCACTATTACTGTCAAGTGGTCCAGGTTTTGTTTTGGAGAGAAATATTTATTCATCAGCACTTTGAGTTAACTATGTTTGGAGTGATTTCATGTTCTATGATTTTTTCAGCCATTAGCTTGGCACATCTGAGCTTAATCGCTCTACAAAATAAATTCCAATGGATATAAGTTAGATATCACAATCAACTGCAATTAAATTCAGTTCTCTATGGATGTCAATAGATGTTCTCATTGAAAAACTTAAAGGAGAGTTACATTCTCATAGCACTCTAGAGCATTCATAGAGAAGAAGGGGGTAAGGGTAGGCCTGGACTACTAAATTCACTGCTTCAGAGTGTACTTGACTGCACAGATTGTCCCCATGCATTCTCTGGAAGCTGGGACTGCAATAGGGAATACTTTAAGAGTGTTATAAAAACTTCCTCCTCTAACAAAGGAATCCTTATTAAAAAGTGCAACTTCTAACACGTTTTGCTGTGGTTGTGGTTTTGTTTGGTTGTTTTGTTTTATTTTGTTTCCAGTTTATACAGTTCTGTTGGTGGAAAAGATTTGCTTAGGTGTCCCAAAACACTGTTAGGACAGAGTAACTGTAACTTTTAAGGTGTTCACAACTGATCTATTAAAAAAGAAATAGCTCTCTTAAGACTGCATTGTTTAAAATGTTAAAATATGATGCAAAAACATTTATTTCTAATTCCTGGGTCTTCCAGCTTATATGACTTGTAACTACTTATAACAAAGACGAAAATAAAAAAAAATAAAAAAAAAAAAAATAGAGAAGAGAAGAGAAGAGAAGAGAAGAGAAGAGAAGAGAAGAGAAGAGAAGAGAAGAGAAGAGAAGAGAAGAGAAGAGAAGAGAAGAGAAGAAAAGAAAAGAAAAGAAAAGAAAAGAAAAGAAAAGAAAAGAAAAGAAAAGAAAAGAAAAGAAAAGAAAAGAAAAGAAAAGAAAAGAAAAGAAAAGAAAAGAAAAGAAAACTTTTATTCTTTTTTGAGTGCCTGTCATCTTCAACTAATTGAGGTGTGAGTCCTAACAGAAAATGCTTTTTTTCTGCAAATGAAAAAGAAAAAAAAAAAAGTGAGACGTAAACTTGTCAAACCACATGAGCTGTAATTAAATGAGCAAAAGCATTGCAACCACTTCCAGAAGCAAAATAACCAGTGATCTGGAGAGATATAAAAAAGAACAAAGGAAGAAAGAAAAAAAAAATCAGGATTCCTACATTTCATTGGGAACTAAAACACCACCTTCAGGGATTTATATAAACTTTTATAAGTTTAACCATCATTTACTTCATTGCTGATACTTGTATTGACTCTAATTTGTCTTTTCCCTGAGCAAGACTTCCAGCTATAACTTATGGCTGCACTATCTTTGTAGGATAAATGGAAAGAACAGTTTTTCAGTTTTATGAACATTTTCCGGGCACTGCTCTTAGATTTTAAGGCTGAGAAGATAATGAGGAAAGACTGTCTTCAGCAATTAAGTAGGCAGAATGATATATTTGAGAACAACTTTGACTATTACCAGAGTATAAACACTAAGAAGTAAATGGGATAGTTTAGAGCAGCCTTAATGAGATGTTTACACATAGAAAACTTAACAAGGTGGGCAGTAGAGTAATGGGTCATCTGAAGTTGTAAGTTGCTAAGTTGTAAGTTGTGCTTACAAGGAGCGGATATATGGAAAGAACAATCTAACCTATTAAATTCATAAACTGCAATCACAAGAAAGTGTGTCATACCTGCACCAGCTTTCATAATCAAATCAAAGTATGTCCTAAAATCAACTAGTATAAATATATATATATATATTAAATAATAATAATAATAAAATAAAATAAATCTTCTGGAATCTCTCATAACATTTACTTTTTCAGCTTTCTATAGAAAAAAAAAATGAAAAAATCACTCATGATCTATATTTTGCTGATTTAAAGAAGTTTGTGTTTATTTGTTGTTGCTGTTGATGGTTTGTTTGCTTTTATGTGACAGGTTTTATATTTCTTTGATTGGCCAAAAGAGATTTTTTTTTCTTTCAGATTGAAATTCACATATAACACTGAATAAAACATTTCAGATGAAGCCTGTGCAGTACTTCACAGAGTGAGATAAGTGTTTGTCTAATTCAACTGGAAAAAAAATATTTTCTAAAATGCCACTTATCTTTTTCGCTTTTGCACTTTGATATTTTATGTTCATATAATAATCATTTATCTTTATGTTGTTCTTTACCATCATTTTAGTTCATGAGAATTCTGTTTAGAGTCCTCAATTCTCTTCTATCATCTCTAAAAGTAAAACCTTGTCTTAGATCTCTTAGGTTTCAATTTTTTATTACTTCAAGACATACAGTTCTTTGTGGATTTGATCCTTCCTTTGTGTCAAGATTTTTTCCTAAATCTGTAGCTTAGAAAACTGCCTTCATATATTCATGCTTCTTGTACTAGGATTACAGACTGCAGTATTTATCAAGTCAGTCACAACCCAGCACCCTGAAAATCTCAAGGTGTCTCCTTCACCTCTAAGCAAAGATTTATTTTCTACTTAGCTAGTACTGTCTATACTTTTTACTGTTCATGTATTATTGCAGCCTTCTCCAGTTTAACTCAACATATTCATGTATTTGGCACTTTATCATAATCTTTATTTATATTCTGGTAAATTAATTTTCCATTATATTTTCTCAGGGACTTATATTAAAGAATCAACACAAAATCTGATGCAACATCTTGTGTAATTTTTAAATATATGTGTAACAAAACTGGAAATGATTAAGATGACTAGCTTAGAATCAGAGTAAATCACACAACGCTGCTAAAAAGCCAGTGAATTTAGCTTATTATGTACTATTCTGGAAAAACGTGTGTGGTATATTCATATAGACACATAAGACCCTTGTCACGTTTGTACATTAAGGCTTCACAATCACATTTGGAAATGTTGCATGTACTTTATAAGCTTTTATAAAGGTTCTGCAATTCTGAAGAGACAGATGATGCTCTGAGAAAGGAATTCACACACTAGTGCTTATATGACAGAAGAATTATGTGTGTCGAACTGTGATTTTTAAGAGCTGACGTAATAAATGCTAACTCAGTTAAAGTTATGAGGCTAAAATATGGAAAAGCAAACATAATGGAGTGAAGTGTTTGAAATTATGCTGCCTTAATGAGTTTACTCTTTTGTTTCAGGACTGCAGTGCCTCCTTAAAATTAGGGTTCTGATTCTGAAAGACGATTTCAAAATTAGACTTATATAAATACTTTCTTTTTTAAGAAGTAGCTTTCTTTCCACCCTATGTGTGAGGTCATTCACTGAAATTGGTGAAGGAACTTAATTTCTTCTTTCTACTCTGTTCAGCCACAATCTGCTGTAAATAAAAAGTTTAGAATATTTTATTTTTTATTTTATTTTTCTGTCTAAATATGGAGAAAATTGTACTTTAAATGTTCTAGCAGCACTGCATTCTCTTAAAAGTGATTCCTTTTTAAACTTGAGAGAATACTCAGGGCCAAGCCAGCTTGCTAGTTAAGCTTGCTACCAGAGGTGAGGCTAGAAAATTATATAGCAAACTTCAGACAACTTAGTTTTAGTAGAAGAGAAATGCAACATATTATCAGATATTTTGTTTGTTTGACTGTTTATTTTTAATTATTTTAACTTTTTGTATACCTTTCTTCCTATTTATTTTTTTTTTCTCTAACAGCCAATGTTTTATGTAAGTGACGCTACCTGGATGATGTCCCTGTATTGCAGACAAATCAGGGAGAGACTGATTTTCTTTTTTTATTATTATTATTTTGTTATATTTACAGTAGTATTTGGCTTCTATAGACCACTTGCATTTGATACGAACCTAACCTGGAGAAAAAGAAATAATTTTAGAAGTCATCCAGTTTTTCTTCCCCCCCCAAAAAAAAAGAGTCAGAGGATGATATAAACAATAGCTATTTATGTCCAAGAACCTCTTTTATCCAATTCTGCGGGAATATAATCTGTTATACTATACCTCTGAGAAGAAAAGAAGCTAACAACAACAACAAAAACTAACTGTGAGAAGATTGAGTTTGAAATATTATCATGATAATCTACAACACATTAATATATGCACACACATACTAAGAAATTAGAATTTTATGTAGAAATTTTTTGGAACCATGTAGTAGAACACTGAAAAAATGCAGGTATATATATATATTTTTTCAAGATCATAAATCATTGGCTATAAACTAAACACTGTATAGCTTTATTTGTAATTACTAGAATTATGTAAATAAGATTAACAGGGAAAAAAAAAAAAAAAGGATAGCTGAAATCTACCTTCCTTCTAGCCTTCCTACCCTCAAACAGATCGACACACACACCTAACTTGGTGTCATCTGTGAACTTACTGAGGGTGCACTCAATGCCCTCGTCCAGATCATCGATGAAGATATTAAAGAGGACCGGCCCCAGCACTGAGCCCTGGGAGACGACACTAGTGACCGGCCTCCAACTGGATTTGACTCCATTCACCACAACTCTTTGGGCCCAGCTATCCAGCCAGTTTCTAACCCAACGAAGCGTACGACAGTCCAAGCCAAGAGCAGCCAGTTTTTTGAGGAGAATGTTGTGGGAAACAGTGTCAAAAGCCTTGCTGAAGTCAAGGTAGACAACATCCACAGCCTTTCCCTCATCCACCCAGCGCGTCACTTTGTCATAGAAGGAGATGAGGTTTGTCAAGCAGGACCTGCCTTTCATAAACCCATGCTGACTGGGCCTGATGGCCTGCTTGCCCTGCAAGTGCCGCATGAATTTGAAGTGAGTTTGAACACTGAAATTAACTGAGAGGTAAGGCTGAATGGGTGAATTATATTTTATGGAAGTTATGAAAAATTTCTAGCAAATACAAAAACAGAAAAGAAGGAGTAGAGTGCTTCCCAGGAACTTACTTTTATTTATTTATTTTTACTTCATTGTAACTCCTTTTCCCAGGCCAGGTTATTTTTCCTTCCATTTCCATGAAATGGAATGCAATAAGTCCGTTTCTGGCCATTCCCCAATACAAAAAAGAACAGTCTTTTTCCTCAGCACAGAACAAAAATATATTACCAATTCAGTGCATTACAAAACTAAATTTTCTCTGATAAAAAAGTTAACTCCATATGACTACAGAAGGGTAGATGCCACAATTTGAATTTGTTGTCTGAACTTCTTTTATGGTTAAGATGGGAACTTCTAGAATAACTTTGATTTTATAAACTTCTAGAACAAGTATGGTGATCATTTCTGATAAGTATTTATTTATTCATTTATTTATTTTAGCCATCAAGTGCTATCTAAATGATAGGTCTAAATATAGATACATTATTACATATAGTCAAGGACAGTTTAAGTTAAAAGCAGTTATGATGCAAATGATGTGTAGAACATAACCTAAGAGGAAAGTCATAGAAACAAGGTGTTAAAGATATTTCATGCTTCAATAGGAATTTGTGTTTTTACTCCCCCCATATGCATATATATATATATACACACATATTATACATATTTACATAATAATACATAACTATTATTTTGTAAATGATATTATATTACCATATTATATTCTATATAATATTAGTATATAAATATATATTATATTAATCATTGTATATTATACATGTATATATATTGTATTATATATAGTATATGATTACATTTTATTATATATATATATATATATTTAAAGGTGATATGTCTTTCTCTTTAGGTGATCCTTCTATTCTCAAAATATCAACTCAGCACATCATGAAGTTTGGACCTTAAATGGATCAGCAAATAACAGCTAAGAAGACTGTCAGAAAACATTGCCAGTTAAAACAATAATTTTGGTCTTTGATTTCAATATTTTCATATGAGCATACAAAAAGATACATTTATTTTAAAGAAATTATAGAATAATAAAATTATTTTACTTTGAATGTGTTTCTGTTTTAACCATTACCTGATTCTCTTCTTTAGAAATAAGCAGATACTAAAATATCTTTAAATTAAAAATTTCTCTTCTGTGATATCAGTTTCTGAGTCTCTTACTGAACAAACCAAGATTAAAGTGGGTGCATGCATACAGAATGAACACACATTTGGAAAATATATGTTAATTTATGGCGGTTTTAGCTAAACTCCACCACACCACTCTCTCACTCCTCTTTAAAAGAGCAGAGGGATAAAATATGATGAAAAAGTGTTCAAGCATTGAGATAAATACAGGGAGATGACTCAACAGTAACCATCACAGGAAAACAGACTCAGCATAAGGAGATTAATATTATTTAATGCTTATAACTAACAGACAAGAGCAGCAAGGAACTAAAAACAAACTAAAAACACCTTCCCCCCACGCCCTTCTATTGCCTTCTGATGAGTGGTGCAAGGGAATGGAGAACTGAGTTTATGGCCCATAATGTTTCATCATCTGCCATTCCTTCACCTGCAGTCTTCTCCTGGTCCAGTATGTTGTCCCTTCCATTTGTTGTGGTCCTTCCCAAACTGGTCCATCATAGGCTTTCTACAGACTGCAGTTCTTCAGAAACTGCTCCAGTATGACCACGGGGGTGCAGACCTTCAGGAATGAACTATTACAGCAGGGATCCCCCACGAGAAAATCTGCTGCACTGTGGTCTCCTTTACATGTGGTGGTTCCCTTTTGGAGTTGGCTGGAACTGGCTCTTACTTAACATGGGGTAGCTTCTGAGAGCCTCATATAAGAGGCTACCTGTCGCGTTAAGGGGTGTAGCTGATTAACCATTATGGGCCCGGTCAGATTCAGGGTACTGAATCAGTCGGATATTCACCAATAACGCGTTAACCATCTGGGGGTCCAGTCAGACATTCACCAACAAAGCATTAACCGTCTGGGGGTCTGGTTGGATTCAGAACACTGAACTATCATGGATAACCATCCTTACCCTAGTTGCATTTAATGAGAACTACCACAATGCAATCAAGTATGGTTTATTACAGCAACAGATAACCAGGTTCTTTTCAATTGCCGGCAATAGTGACTGTCTGCAAAAGCAAGCTAGCATGCATGAAATACACAGGTGACACAGGTGTTACAGGTGTTACAGGTGTACAGCCTAGAAATAAACACATTAAAAAGATCAAAGACTCTAGAGAGATTTATAAGCAAGTATTCAAATCTCACCCAAAGCTGTCCCAATGGGGGGGGGGGGAAGAGAGGCTCAGCCTGTCAACTGATCCCAGGAGTCAGGAGGTCCTAAGGATGTTGTATTTCCTCAGGATGGTATCTCCCTTGACAGTGGTATCTTCCCTAACATCCCCTCTCTCTTGGGCCAATTTATATTATTTTCTATCTTTTAGGTGGAGCTTGAGTGGCTCTAGTCAAGCATATCTTAGTTGTGATTGGTGAAAAGTTCTCCCGTCTCCGTTTAAAGTAATAGGCTCCGATAAATTCAGGGTGCATGCTCAGTGAGAGGTGGTCGCACCTTGGAGGTGGGTAGCTTTTGGGATGGAGGTGTGTTTTGGTATTATAATGATATTACAATGTACCAAAAAAAAGTACAAAAAGTACACTAGGGTACAACATTTGTCAAAACATAACAGGTCCTTGGCTCAGGGTGGCAAAAAGTGCAGCTTATCGGTCTTGGTGTGCACAAGAACAATAGAGTCCCCACTTGGTTACAGAGCCTAGCTGTGGTGTCTCCACTCCACTCTGTACTACGTACTGTTCTTTAGGGCTAGCACACCAATTTTCCCCAGCGCGATAGCATCTAAGGTTGGGAGCCTAGGGAACGCTCAGGTAATGCAGCTATGCCTTACCCTGAAAGCCTCTTCAATGCTGTACATTTTCCTTAAAAATGCGAATGTTAGTTTTATTTTCCTAGTTACTTTAGGCAATTACACCACACCACCCCTGAAGCCCCCTGCTATTGAGATCTTGACATGTAAGACAAATATACCATTTCATATTTTCAATAAGAAAATTCTAATTCCTCTTTTTTATTACTTTATTTTTTCTTAGATTTTATAACTTTTCCAAAATTTAGGTTTTTTGCTTTTTTTTTTTTTTTTTTTTGTTTTTCAATAATTTATCACCAGTCATAACAATGTTTTCTGAGATGGCAGTGCTTTGGTGACACAAATGACCTCCAAAATCACCTAGTCCAACCTCTGACCTAACACTAACAAGTTAACACTAAACTATATCACTAAGATCTACATCTAAACATATTTTAAAGACCTCCAGGGATGGTGACGCCACCACTTCCCTGGGCAGCCCATTCCAATGCCTAACAGTAAAGAAGTTATTTCAGTAAAGAAGTTCTTCCTAATATCCAACCTAAACCTCCCTGGCACAATTTTAGCCCATTCCCTCTCGTCCTGTCACCAGGCACATAGGAGAACAGACCAACCCCCACCTCGCTACAGCCTCCTTTAAAGTACCTGTAGAGAGCGATAACGTCGCCCCTGAGCCTCCTCTTCTCCAGGCTGAACAAAACCAGTTCCCTCAGCCACTCCTCGTAAGACTTTCCTCCAGACCCTCACTAGCTTTGTTGCCCTTCTCTGGACTCACTCAAGCACCTCGATGTCCTTCTTGTAGCAAGGAGCCCAAAACTGAACACAGTACTCGAGGTGTGGCCTCACCAGAGCCAAGTACAGGGGGACAATCACTTCACTAAGCCTGCTGGCCACACTGCTTCTTATACAAGCCAGGAGGCTGTTGGACTCATTGGTCACCTGAGCACACTGCTGGCTCATATTCAGCTGACTATCCACCAATACTCCCAGGTCCTTCTCTGCCAGGCAGCTTTCTAATAAGAGAATCATTTTATAGAAAACATATCTCACAAACAGCTTTCAATTTACTAGAATCTACCAGAGTAATTCTGCAATGTTTGACAAAACCTCAAGGTTGATTTGTGCCATAAGTCAATTTTCAATATTTTTTAAAAACTTAATCTTATTTTTCTAAATATAAGATTTTTAAGGTTAACTGACTGTATCGTTGTTGAATTTATCTTTTTTTTTTTTGTCTGTAAACAACATACAAGATAATATAGCTCTCTTTTTTCTATCTATTCCTATTATTCACTCATACCATGGTTTTTTTTTGTTTTTTTGTTGTTGTTGTTGTTGTTGTTTGTTTTTGGTTTTTTTTTTGTTGTTGTTTTTGTTTTTCAAATTGACTAAATTTGTTTTGAATACACCTAAAAAAAAAAAAAAAAAGAGTAGTATAAGCCAGATTCTAGGTCTCATTACTTAGCTGTTCACCTAAGCATTATTTAAAAATACTGAATTACAGTGATCTTTTTCACAGGCTAATGCAAATGCGGGGAATCTAACTTTTTGAGCAGGATGGTCAGTTGCTATCTGAGTAGTGATGACAGTGTCTGTTTCAAGGGTCCTTGCATCTTTGACAGGATTGGTTGAGAGTCATATCCTGGAAGCACAACACAAACCAGAGAAAGCAGTCTAGGAGGTTTCTGGAGAAAGTGGAAGATAGCTTCCTGATGCAGCTGATTAGTGAACCTACCAGGGGTGGTGCCCCGCTAGACCTTCTCTTCACAAACAGAGAAGGACTGGTGGAGGATGTGATTGTCGGGAGCTGTCTTGGGCAGAGTGACCATGAAATGGTAGAGTTCACTATTCTTGGCAAGGCCAGGAAGGGAACCAGTAAAACCACTGTATTGGACTTTCGGAGAGCTGACTTTGGGCTGCTCAGGACACTAGTTGGTGGAATCCCTTGGGAGGCAGTTCTGAAGGGCAGAGGGGTCCAGGAAGGCTGGGCGCTCTTCAAGAGGGAAATCCTAATGGCGCAGGAACGGTCTGTTCCCATGTGCCCAAAGATGAGCCAGTGGGGAAGAAGACCAGCCTGGCTGAACAGAGAACTGTGGCTTGAGCTTAGGAGAAAAAAGAGGGTTTATAATCTTTGGAAAAGTGGGCAGGCCACTAGGGAGGACTATAAGGATGTAGCGAGGCTGTGCAGGGACAAAATTAGGAAGGTCAAAGCTCATCTGGAGCTCAATCTGGCTACTGCCGTTAAAGATAACAAAAAACGCTTTTATAAATACATCAACACAAAAAGGAGGACAAAGGAGAATCTCCATCCTTTACTGGATGCTGGGGGAAACTTAGTTACAAGAGATGAGGAAAAGGCGGAGGTGCTCAATGCCTCCTTTGCCTCAGTCTTTAGCGGCAATACCGGTTGTTCTCTGGATACCCAGTACCCTGGGCTGGTGGAAGGGGATAGGGAGCAGGATGTGGCCCTCACTATCCACGAAGAACTGGTTGGTGACCTGCTACGGTACTTGGATGTGCACAAGTCGATGGGGCCGGATGGGATCCACCCAAGGGTACTGAGAGAACTGGCAGAGGTGCTGGCCAAACCACTATCCATCATTTATCAGCAGTCCTGGCTATCGGGTGAGGTCCCAGTTGACTGGCGGCTAGCGAATGTGACGCCCATCTACAAGTAGGGCCGGAGGGCTGACCCGGGGAACTACAGGCCTGTCAGTTTGACCTCAGTGCCAGGGAAGCTCATGGAGCAGATCCTCTTGGGAGTCATCACGCGGCACTTGAAGGGCAAGCAGGCAATCAGGCCCAGTCA
Organism: Anas acuta; assembly: GCF_963932015.1. Lineage (NCBI taxonomy): Eukaryota > Metazoa > Chordata > Aves > Anseriformes > Anatidae > Anas > Anas acuta. The sequence goes on along the minus strand of NC_088979.1, from coordinate 50,231,252 downwards.
GCATGGGTTTATGGAAGGCAGATCCTGCTTGACGAACCTGATCTGCTTTTATGACAAAGTGACGTGCTGGGTGGACGAGGGAAAGGCTGTGGATGTGGTCTACCTTGACTTCAGCAAGGCTTTTGACACCGTCTCCCACAGCATTCTCCTCAAGAAACTGGCTGCTCTTGGCTTGGACTGGCGCACGCTTTGTTGGGTTAAAAACTGGCTGGATAGCCGGGCCCAAAGAGTCGTGGTAAATGGAGTCAAGTCCAGTTGGAGGCCAGTCACTAGTGGTGTCCCCCAGGGCTCAGTGCTGGGGCCGGTCCTCTTCAACATCTTCATTGATGATCTGGACGAGGGCATTGAGTGCACCCTCAGTAAGTTTGCAGATGACACCAAGTTAGGTGCGTGTCGATCTGCTTGAGGGTATGAAGGCTCTGCAGGAGGATCTGGATAGGCTACACCGATGGGCTGAGGTCAACTGCATGAAGTTTAACAAGGCCAAGTGCCGGGTCCTGCACCTGGGGCGCAATAACCCCAAGCAGAGCTACAGGCTGGGAGATGAGTGGTTGGAGAGCTGCCAGGCAGACAAGGACCTGGGAGTGATGGTGGACAGTCGGCTGAATATGAGCCAGCAGTGTGCTCAGGTGGCCAAGAAGGCCAATGGCATCCTGGCTTGTATCAGAAACAGCGTGACCAGCAGGGCTAGGGAGGTGATCGTCCCCCTGTACTCGGCTCTGGTGAGGCCGCACCTCGAGTACTGTGTTCAGTTTTGGGCCCCTCGCTACAAGAAGGACATCGAGGTGCTTGAGCGGGTCCAAAGAAGGGCGACGAAGCTGGTGAGGGGCCTGGAGAACAAGTCCTACGAGGAGCGGCTGAGGGAGCTGGGCTTGTTCAGCCTGGAGAAGAGGAGGCTCAGGGGCGACCTTATCGCTCTCTACAGATACCTTAAAGGAGGCTGTAGTGAGGTGGGGGTTGGCCTGTTCTCCCACGTGCCTGGTGACAGGACGAGGGGGAATGGGCTAAAGTTGTGCCAGGGGAGTTTTAGGTTAGATGTTAGGAAGAACTTTACTGAAAGGGTTGTGAGGCATTGGAACAGGCTGTCCAGGGAGGTGGTGGAGTCACCATCTGTGGAGGTCTTTAAAAGACATTTAGATGTAGAGCTTAGGGATATGGTTTAGTGGGGACTGTTAGTGTTAGGTTAGAGGTTGGACTCAATGATCTTGAGGTCTCTTCCAACCTAGAAATTCTGTGATTCTGTGATTCATCAAACTGATATGGTGGTTATGTTCTATAACCAATTGTCCCCTGATGAGTACTCCAGTACACATATGATCCACTGATATTATCTCAAGCTGTGTACCAAACACATCCTAATTTATACAGAAGACTGTTCTAGACCATCCCTGAATATGCAATAATAATATGTATTCAAGTATTTAAGATTATTCTTTTGCTGTATACTTTGGGTGATTCCATTTGTCTACATCAGGGACTACATGGGAAGTCTTCTGGACTGCCCAGACTTTTCTGAAGGTGTTAATCAACATGTTTAGGCATATAAATAATACCTATTAATTAGAAGCTGTCTGAGTGTATTTTGGAGACTTGACAAATTCTTGTCCCAGACAGTTCTGGTATCATTTGGCTAGTTCTGTTGTGAAGTGGACTAAGAGTTCTGTCAATAACCTGGCTTCAAATCCCCACTTAGAATTAAATCAGTTACTTTGCTGCAGATCAGTCTATTGTCTTATCTAAGCAGAGACTCCGGGGGACTTTCCCGCATCTGATGCCTGCCCTAATCTGGAATGAAGACAGGGTACTTCAAGCATGTGTTCAAGCACAGCCCTACTCTGTCAAAATATTCCTCATCAGGTGCCCTCTATTTCATGAAGAGTTCTTTTAGTTTTATTTTCCTGTTTACTTAGTACCAATTTTATTTCAGCATTACCAGTAATTTTTTTTTAAGTGAAGAAAATGTACGTTGCTTCTTATTATGAAATACAGGATTGAAAGAACCAAATTTCCATTAAGAAGTATGTGGGCAAGTCACTCCAGTAAGTTCCTAATTGGAGCAAGCCAAATTGGAAAGCATGTATAAAGCAAGCAGGGTAACTGGTGAATAGAAATACTGAATATTTCTGTTCTGACTAAAAGGAATGAGCACTTGGAAATCATGAAGTGTAAATTAGTTTGGATGAAATGTAGTGGGATAAATTATCTTAAACACTCAGAACAGGCTGAAATGTGTTCTGAATGTTCTTGTGGGATTCAGCTGCTGATTCAGATTCATAAATTCAAGTGATTATGGGCAGGTAGACACTTATATAATAAGCTTTCATTATAGTCTACAAAAATCTGATCAATATAGGCAACCAATAATTATTCATGTTACCTAAATTGAATGCATCCAGCTCATCAGCTAAACAGGTCTCTAGACTCCTTTCACTGATTGTCCAAGAGATCAAGCATTACGTTCAAAGCTGAGCATTATATACAGTCAGTATTGGAAAATGAATCATCTTTCCTAAAGCCATGCTACAAATAACACCCAGTGAAGACTATTTCTCTGTCAGTAGTAGGTCAAACTTCATAGCTCTGTGATTGAATGTATCCTCTCAAAAGAAGAATGACCTTATGCATGCTGTCTACTTTTCAGAATTGGTGCTGTTGCTCACTCTTCACTTGCTGTTTGTGCTCACTCTTCATCTGTTCCCAGGCCTTTTCTAGAAAAGTGTTATTTAGCTAGAAGAAAAGCATAATGGAAAAGCATCTGTCTATGCCTGAGTAGAGTCTTTGTTAGTTTGCTAGTGTGAAACCCTTTTAACATGCTAGCTGTGAGGTTGACTTCTCTGATGTAAATCATCTGAACAGAGATTTATAATTCTCAGGTTTCAGTTGCAACACTTAGCTTTCTAGAGTGTAAATATTACAAATTTCAACAGCAGAGAGGTGACAAAGTATTTCTGGAGGATCTATTTCCATATCAAATACTAAATCAATATCAATAAAAATTGCTGTATTTAGAAAGAATAACCTTTTGTAAATATCAAACAAAAAAATAGTGGTTAAACTTGTGAGCTTTGTTTCAAAGCTCTGATGAAGACTGAAGAATAAAGCTTTTATTTACAAATGTAAATAAACTCTAGATAGCCAGAGTGGGTATTAAGATTTTATTGTAAAAACAACTAAAATGATTCTTAGGTAAAGTCCAATAAAATCTATATGATTCAGCAATAATGTATACTATTTTACTTGAGTGCCAAAAGAATGTATCAGGAATTCTGTTATATTAATTTCCTATTTAAAACCCAAGCTAAAGAACATAGCGGTACAAAAGGTTTGAAGGTTGCACTAGTGTACTGATTTTTGTTAATTAGATTGGAATTTTCTTTGAAGGCATGCATTTTCAAATCCTTTTATGTTACCCGGAGAGATAACATTGTGTACACTGTATCATATCTCAGTTCACCAAAAAGAAAATCTAGCATTCTAACAAAGAGTTAAGGACCTCAATTCTTTCACACAGTGAAGAACTCAAAATAATTGGGTATAATATAAGGTGTATATATACTCTTGTTGTGTATAATACAATAAGGTGTATATATACCCTTGTTGTGTATAATACAAATATTGGGTGTATATATACTCCATTTACTCAGGCTACTTTCTGTCATTACAGTTTTCAAGAGCAAATAGGGGTAGAAGGAAATCAAGTGCAATGAGTTGAATTGCATATTCCCTGTTAGCAATTTAACTCTTAGTTTAGTTTAGTTAGTTTAGTTTAGTTTAGTTTAGTTTAGTTTAGCTTAGTTACTTGATCACATATCTTTCCTGCATACTTTATAATTGTTTACTGGACTGGCATGTTTAGTTAATTTTTAAGGCCTGTAATGTCTATCTTTAATCTATAGTTGAACTTCTTGCCTGGGAAAATATTTTCAGAAAACATACACAAAAGTACATATACAGACTACTGCATGTCTTGTAGCTTAATTTTTATGTGAATTAACTGTATTTTTTGACATCTATGTTAATATATAGAATATCCCTACAGAACATACAACAGAACATACAAGAACCAAATCACCTTGTTTCTTTTCCACCAAAAAATCCTTATTTAACAAGACATAAAATGCATACCTAGTTTAAAATATATGACCAACCCTAAAGAATCCTAAATAGAATAAATGTATAAATGTTTTGTATGTATTATACCAAATAGTGGTGTCTAGATATCTAAAAGTTTATTGACTGGCTTTGTGGGAGTGTGGCCATGGGGGTCGACAAGCCCCATGGTTGGTGATAACATTGGACTCGTAATGATGAGGCCATGAAGAATGTGAAGAATTTAGAAGGAACAAAGAAGGGTGATTCAGGAGCCTTGCTGTCTCAAACTGCTTGTTCTCCAGCCATTAAGACATGGAAGTTGCTAGGTGTTTGCTATTGCTGGGCAAAGTTTTTGACCAACAAATAGTTAGTGGAAAAGTACTGCTGTAGAACAACTGATATAAGAAAGGATCTTGTTGTCAACAGTAGAGTTGAAGTTATGTCCTCAATAAAGTAGTAGCAGTTACTGATCCTAAACGAATCCTGGTGTCCGTGTGGTCCTTACACTACATGACTATCATCCTGTCAGAGGGAATAGAGATGGGTATAGTCCAATTTAAAAAAATTGTGATAGGTGATTCACCAGGGAACCATTCAGCTGACCAAAAAGACCTTGACAGGCTGGAGAGGTGGACTGAAAAGAAACTCATGAAATTCAACAAGGAGAAGTGCAGAGCCCTCTACCTGAGGAGCAACAACCCCAGGCACTTGGGGTTGTAGGGGCACGTACTTGCTGGAATTCACCTAGTTGAAACACATCTCTGCAGAAAAAGACCTAGGAGTCCTAGTAGACACGAAGTTAAACATGAATCAGTAAGGTGACCTTGTTGCTAAGAAGGCTAACTTTATTCTTGTCTACATTAGGCAAAGTATCACACGCAGGTCAAGAGAGGTGATCCTTTCCACCTACTCAGAACAGGTGAGGCTGTACCTGGAGTACTGTGTCCAGTCTGGGCCCTCCAGTACAAGACAGACCTAGATATACTGGAAAGAGTGCAGTGTAGGGCCACCAAGATGATTAAGGGACTGCATTATCTCTCCTATGAGAAAAGGCTGAGACAGTTGGGACTGTTCCACCTGGAGAAGAGAAGGCTCAGGGAGGATCTTATCAATGTGTATGAATACCTGAGGGAAGGATTCAGTGAAGGAGGAACCATGCTCTTTTCAGTGGTGCCCAGTGACATAAAAAAAGGAAATGGGCTCAAACTGGAACACAAGAAAACACTTCTTTACTCTGAAGGTGATGGAACACTAGAACAGGTTGCCCAGAGAAGCTGTGGAGTCTCCCTCCTCATAGACTTTCAGAAGCTGTCTGGACACAACGGTGGGCAACCTGCTCTAGCTGCCCCTCCTTGAGCAGCGAGTTTGGAACAGATGACTGCCATAGGTCCCTTCCAACCTTAACCATTCTGGAATTGTTCCAGAAACAATTAGATCACTGGAGAAGTATGAATCTGCAAATATACATGCCAAATATACATGGGCCCAATATTGCCCTAAAAAACGGTTAACTCCACTGTTAAAATAAAAATCTAAGAAGAACCCTGAGTTCTAAAGAATTTGTTTTCTACTAGGAAATAAAATAATAATAATAATGTCTTAGTTGCTGTTGCTGAAACACACAAATCAGGAAAATGTGCTAAATCTGGATTACACCTTTATTCGGTTACGCAGACATGCCCTAAGAAATCATACTCAGTTTCTTTCCAGCTATGATCACTAAGTTCCATTCAAGGTCACTGAGGATCAGAACATATCTCCCTTGCTCAAAATGTGATTTTCTTTTTTTTTTTTTTTTTCCTTCAAGTGAACACTTGCCAGTTACATATTTGAACAATTCATCAGATTGCCCCATGAAATTTACCTAGATTTGTAAATTTTTACCTCTCTACATATGCTATGGTATTTCATACTTTCCTAACATTAATTTTGTGTTGTTCATATCATAAATAAGATAATCATTTGCAATGTGACAAAAAAAAAAAAAAAAGTCAACTTGGAGATCATTAGAAATTGAAGATTCTTTTATTTTGAAATGATAAAATCCTAATATTAGTCTCTGATAATATCATTAAAAGCATTTTTTTATTTATTTATTTTTTTAACCAGGTAAAATCAACCACAAATTAGAGAATCCCAAAATGATTAAGGCAAATCAAACAATTTTAGACTTCTAGGAATAAGTTTACCAGTTTTGTGTATTTTATTTAATCTAAAATGATTTTGTACATTTTTTTTCATCATAATATCATGTCAAACTGCCTTAAAGTAAAATTAAACAGAGCAACAGACCAAAAATATGAGATTAAAAAAATAAATGTGAGGGAAATTTTTATATCACCATCTTCAAATGCCTTATTCTATGGACCTTGCAGGATATTACCTGCATATGGTGTTTAGAAAGACTGTGTAGTTATATATCTTTTTTATTATTATTATTATTATTTTTCAGTAATGTAATGTGCATATTAATACATGGTATACTCATATAATTTTACATTATTATGAGTAGAACTAAGAGTATAATATTTGGCATGGACATTTCTACATCAACAATAAGAAACTTACAAAGTCTTTCCTTTGTTTTGACTCTTTTGTACCATTTGGGGGATTTTGAATTACTCAGAATGTCAGTAATTCTCTCTTTCCGTGTACTTTGTAACTTTACAAAAGAGATCAACATGTGATGAACAAACTACAGTATGTTAATCTAAACAAAAATAGAACAATCCTCTAAATTTAAAAATAAGAAAATCATGAATTGAAATTATCTTTTTAAATATTTACTATCTTCAGACTACTGTATCTCTCAGAGACAGACAATTTAGGCTTAAATTTGAATATTCTGACTATTGTAATTCAATCTGTTCAGCTGTTTCTAGGTACCTCTAAATCATTTGATGTTCATCTGAACACCTTTCATCTCTATATGCAAAAAGTGCAGTGGCAGTTTCAGATATATATAAATGAAGTAAATTGTATGTTCCCTAATATTCTGAGTTTTGTGCCTCTCTTATCTAGGGTATTTACTCCTCTTTCCATGGGAGCAAAATAATATTGAATAAAATTTAAAAAAATAAAATAAAAAATTGAAGTCCATTTAGTGTAGTAAATTACTATTCTTTGATGTATATAGGCAGAATGAAACCATCAAGACTGAACAGATAAGCTCAAATAAGTTTCTCAAGTTTCACTCACTGTAATTAAGTCTAAGAAAAAAGAGAATTCCTAGTAATGCACACTATAACACAAGCTTAGTATTTCACAGAAAAAGACTGAATGTCATAGTGAAAATATAACTGAGAACATTGTAGACGGCCACATCCAATATCAAACCATTTTCTAACAGGGAAAAACAAATTAGCAGCAGCCTGTGGAACAGTCAATTAGGAATGCACAATACTTAGAAGGTAAAATTTTGTCTTCACTCAAAAGTTTAATACTTGGCATTTTGATTGGTGCAACCACCTGTGTCTTAAGACATAAATATTATTTCTGGCTTTTCTTATGGATGATGACTTTTTTGTTCTTCAATCAGTATATCTAACAAGTTCAGTATGGCGTAATGTAAAATATCGGCCTTCAAAAATTATGTAAGAGAACTGAGTAACTTACTGAATCATCAGCATTGTATTCTACAGCTCCAGCATTTTTCCTGTGATAACAATATATATATGTATAAGATGACATTTATCTTAATAGTAGGAATCTCCAAAGAGAAAAGATCTGGCACTTCATTGTTATGGCCCAGCCTACTCTTAAGTGTGTATAAATATTCAGCATATTTTATTATACAATATATATATATAATTTTAATTATCAAGACACTACTTATTTAATATTACTCTGTTCATCTGAAGGAACGTTTATTTTCTGTAAGCACATTCAGTCAATTCAGTGATGAATGATGTCGATGACACAGTGACAGCTAGAATAATGCTGTCACTATTTTTTATTTTAAATCACTATTTAAAAAAAAATATTATTTTTATTTTTCTGCTTATCTTCAGAATTGCCCCTTCTGATACAGTGTATAATGCCTTATTTCTGTCCTTAATAGCCCATTTAGTTTCTGGCTCTGATAAAGTTTGCTTGTTTCTCAGCAGCAGTAGGGTTAAATTTAAGTAGGTCAATACTCTCATTCAGCCCTTATTGAAAGCTATGTTTCATTAACATAAAATTAACATAATGAAAGCTAGTTTCATTAACATAAAATCTTCTGTTATAGGTATTTGCAATGGTAGGGATATAGGAAACATAGAAAGGGAAATTTTCATCATATAGAATAACTGAACAGGATAATTTTAACCCTTATAATTTCTCTGAGCTTTAAAAACAGCAAATATTGACTGTGAGTTATGTTAAAGACAGTATTTCGTTGTTGTTGTTGTTTATTTAACCCTGTTCCCCAGGAAAAGTTAAATGACTATTTTATCTGTGTTTCCCCACTGACAATCTCTGAATCTATTTTATTTTATTTATTTGTTTATTTATTTTCTCATTTCAGGAAAACTAGTTACTAAAGGAGATATAAACTATTGGGTGTTAATAAGTTATTTAAATATTTTTTGGGCTGGTACTCCAATTTCTCCCACTAAACATCACAGTGTATGTGACTTTGCTAAAATTATCTTGGGTGGAGACAGTATCAGTATAGGCAAACGTTACTATCATTCTCCTGGAAAAAAAAAAAAAAAAAAAAAAAAACAGATCTGTGTTGATTTTTTTAAATATATATTTCACAAGTATATTGCAAATATTTATTTCCAATCTGTATTTTAATTTAACGATATCATCTGTAATAAGTAATCCAATATTGTCCAGTGGTACTTTGTCTATCAATGAGAAGAAGACCTCAGTATTTATTAGATACAAATGAAAAATACTTTATTTATTGTACATTTTAATGTTGGGAGAAAATAATTTACATTAAATAAATAAATAAATAAACGAATACATAAATCAGCCCTTAGATACAACCAAACAGATTTTACAACCTTTTACATCTGTTTTGTTGATTGTAAATGTCTTAGATCCCAACCTTCAGACTTGTGTTACAATTATGCAGATATAGGCAATCCCATCCGACATGTTTGCATGGCTGACTTTTACTAGGCTTTTAGGGTGATCTCTTCCTTGTTTTGTTAGACTTCAGTACTGCAGAGCAGCACCTCTGCTGAAATGTCTGCACAGTGCTGGCAGCAGCTACATATATCATAAATAATGATTGCTCTGTGTACCATGACAACAGAGAGTACTGGGGTGTGAAAGCAAAGAAACCACTAACCACACAGAGGATGAGGTGTACATCCATTTTTGATCAGTCAGATAATGACAGGACAAGAGGGAATGATTTTAAACTAAAAGAAGGAATACTTAGGTTAGAGGTTAGGAGGAAATTCTTTACTGTGGGGGTGGTGAGGCACTGGAACAAGTTTCCCAGAGAAGTTGTGGATTCCTGGAGGTGTTCAAGACCAGGCTGGATGAGGCCCTGGGCATTCTGCTTTCATGGGTGGCATTCCTTCCCCTGGCAGGGGGTTGGGTGGGGGGGTGGGATGGAACTAGATGATCTTTAAAGCCCCTTTCAACCCAAGGCATTCTACGAACCTCTGATCCTATAATTCTAAGATTCTATGCTACTATGATTCTGTCATTCAATGAAAAACAGTTTCATGGGGTCATTTACTGAATAAACTACATGAAGGCTTGTTGTGGTTTTACCCTACTGGGCACCTGAACTCTACCACAACTGCTCTCTCACTCACCCTTCTCAAAGAAAAAAGGGGAGAAAATATGATGAAACGGGCTCAAAGGTTGAGATAAGGACAGGAAGATTACTCACAGGCAAAACAAAACAAAACAAAACAAAACAAAACAAAACAAAACAAAAAAACTCAGCATGGGGAGATTAATATAATTTATTGCCTATTACTGTCAGAATAGAGCAGTGAGAAATTAAAGTTAACTAAAAACACCTTCTCTTCTATTCACCCTCTTCTACTTCCTCTCCTCAACTGGCGCAGGGGAATGGTGAATGGGGAAGTGGGGAATGGTCTGTCCAGAACATCTCTACCATTTCTTCCTCCTCACTTTTCCCCTGCTCCAGTCCCTCTCACAGGATGTAGTCCTTCCCAAACTGTATCTTATGTGGGCTCTCCACAGACAGCAATTCTTAAAGCACTGTTCCAATAAGGGTCCATATCATAGGGTGCAGTCCTTCAGGAACAGACTGCTACAGCACGGATTTCCCATGGGCAGCAGCTCCTGCCAGATCACCTGCTCTACCATGGGCTCCTCACCGTGGGCTGCAGTTCTGGCCCAGAGTCTGCTCCTGCAGAGGTTCTCCATAGGCTGCAGCACCCTTCAGGCCAGATCTGCCACGGGCGCCTCTCTATGAGCTGCAGTGCGGAGACTGGCTCTACTGTGGTACACTGTGGGTTGCAGAGGAAGAGCCTGCTCCACCATGGGACTCTCTACAAGCCACAGAGGAACTTCTACTCAAGGTAGTTCTCATTCTTCTCTCTCCCAGCTGCTGTTGCAACAGCATTATTATTACCATTATTATTTTCCTTTCTTATATGAGCTCCCACAGTGGTGCAGCCAGTTTAACTCATTGGCTTGGTTCTGGCAAGCAGCAGCAGGTCCCCTTTGGAGCTATCTGGAACTGGCTGTTCTCTAACATGGGGATGCTTCTGGACTCTTCTCACATAGGCCAGCCCTAGAGCCCCCTGCTACCAAACCCAATACAAGGCTTCACTGCAAAGTCATGCTAATGTTACCAGACTAACACTCAGTCCATCCGGTGACAATTGATCTGGTCCCACCAGGACTAGGGACTCCTTTGAGGTGACCCCATACACAAAAGCCTCTAAAATATCCTTTAGTGCCTAACAAGTTGAGGCCGGAACCCACAGACAATGTTGCACTACACTGCTACATCCAGGGCATTTCATATCAAATGCCTCCAACCTTGAAACTCTGACACACTTCACTGATAGGTGTGGTTGCTGTCAGGGTCCTGATTGCACTCCCCTTTCTTGGGGATTTTGGTTTCTGGGGCTTGGGGTCAGCACAGAAATAGTGCAGGTAAGAGCTGTCTCCCCTTCTCTTCCCCTCCATTCCCTTTAGTGTCCCAGGCAGCCAGACCTCTGTGACAAGGAATGTTCACAGGACTCTTGCAAAATACTATTATTCCTAGGCATATCCTCTCCATATTTGCTTCAGGCAGATGACCGTAAAACAACAAAAAGAGATGTCCATCTTTTAAATAATAACCAGATGGCAAGAGTGTTCATATCAACTATTGGTATGCAACTTGTCAGTTTCCTCTCAGATTGAAAGGGTGTGCCTGTCTCTACCAAAGCTTCTTACCCTAAGGTAATACAATGCTACCAGAAAGAACACCCTTCACCACAACTTTTAGCTTAGTATACTGTTCCTCTAAGACCATAAAATGTTTTAATACTTTATATCATATTTTCAATTTCTCTCTATTTCTATTTCTCTTGTTCTGCTATATCTAAGTAATATGAATGGGTGGAGTACAAATTTCTGACTCTTCTTTACTGCTAAAATGATTGCAGTTTATATACTATAAACAGCCATTATATATCACATTATTATGTTGAAATGATAATTGTTTCATTCAGTTAAGCAGTGCACGTATTTACATAACATTTCCATCAACACTATAAATTTCTAGTACTGAAGGGAATACATCTGGGCCAAAAAAAAAAAAAAGAAAAAAAAAAAAAAAAAGAAAATCCCCTGAAATGCGGAACTTTCCACAAGTGTATTTTAAAATGTATTTTGTGTGTGAAGTTTAAAAATTCAGATGCTTAAAATGATTGAAATTAAACCCTTGAACTGTCTGAACTCAAATTATCTTCATTGATCCATTTGCTTCCACAGTGATTTTTTGTGTGTATGTGCATCTGCATGCTTTAAATACTAGAAAGCTATATAAAACTATGTTTTCATCATATCTAACAAATACTTCTAAACATTAAAAACTGTAGCAAGTTGGTTTTGAATTTCAATCACATGACTTGGAAATGACTGGTATTTAGCTTCCTATTCACTATGCAGCATATTATATGAATGATCTCTTCAACTTATTGTGAAGTAAGAGTATACTATAAGTGTTCGTATAAATAAGGAGGAGTTGTGAAACCACTAAACTAAGAGTATTTTATTTTTCTGACAATCTTGAAAGATATAAAAATACACATTACAATAAATACATTGAAATTTCACATCAAGGACTTGACTAGAATTTACACAGGAAAATTCCATTAAAAAATAACATGGACAATCTGATAAAGAAAAAATAATTATAGATGATAGATGTATGTTACATTGCTCTGACAATGTGTCATCTATGAACACAGTGACAAATTACAACTTTCCATAAATAATAATAATAATAAAAAAATCACAATAAAATACCAAAAAGAGTAAAGAAGATGTGAGTTAGCATAAGAATAAAATATCCTACCATATTGATAATAATTATTAAAAAAAAAAAAAAAAAGCCAAAGTATATTACCATATACTAGGAAACAAGTAGGGTTTTAAAGATTGGAAGTTAAGTGAGTTCACAGCAGGAAGGTTTGCCATTTGAAATTAAGGTTGTCAAAGCAAGACAACAGAGTGTAAGAAACATTATTTGTAGCTTTGAAAATCTTGTCCAGGGTTCTCACAACTTTTTAGGCCTGAAATAATAATTAATTATTTAAAAATAATTAGGGATAATGTGCAAAACAAGTTTTAAGGTATATTTCTGATACAAATCAGAACTGTCTCAAGGAATATTCTCAAAGTTGCTACTTTTCCTCATGAAATTGACACTATTCCTTATGACATTTATAGCAAAACACCAGCTAATGGGTTTCTGTTTTGAAATTACACCACATGTAAATTTACAGTATAAAGTCATAAAGTATAAAGTAAGTCATAATGTATAAAGTAAGTAAAAATGTAATTGGCATTCAGAAACTTTCTTGACACATGGAACCCAGAGATCTTTCTTTGACATACAAGATTAAGAGTTGGGAAATCTGTCTTTATAGTTTGTGATATAAGGCAGAAAATGAATAACAATATTTCATAACGTTTATACAAAACCCTGTTTATTTTTGTATTTTTATTTAACAAATTGTTTAAGATCATCGAGTATAAGTGTTGTATATTGTAAGTTCTTGAAAAAAACATATTTTGATGTTTCAGTTAAAAAAAAAAAAATCAAATTAGTTCTTTGTCTAACAGTTCTGAGTTACAAAATAGTTATAATACAGCAAAATCTATAAAGAAAACCAGAACTATTATTTAAATAAAAGGTAATAGATTAACAAAGGAAGAGAAGAAAACAAAGAAACAAACAACAAATGAGAAAGTTGAGAGACTTTTAACAGAAACTTTGTGAAAGAAATTTGATATTGCTAATAAATGGAATCATCACAAAAATCTTTACTGAAATCACAAATCCCACATTTGAAAGGAGTGCTTAGAACCTTTATGGATTACATCAGATATAAAAATAAAAATCAACTGTTCCCCTCCCCCCTTTTTAAAACAAACAAACAAACAAACATCAACACTAAAGTTTAGGGGTTCATATTAATATTGTTAATATAGTGGTTTTTTGTGTGTGTGTGTGTGTGTTTTTGTGTTTTTTTTTTTTAAAAAAAAAAACTATAACAGAAGTAACACAGATAAATTTCCAAGCATTTTATGAAAGTGCATCTCATTATTTTGAAAGAAGATTGAAATAAAACAATATAATCATGAGAAACAATATAATGATGAGAACAAAATTAATGTGAAATACACAGCAAGTCTTTTTGTTTGTTTGTTTTTACCTGCATGTATAAATATATAACATTTCATGATTCTGAGATATGTGTCATTTGGGATGAGACTAATATTAATAGATTAAAAGAGAAACAAATTAGAGGAGTGTGAATAGCAAATTTAATATAAAATACTTGCACAGTGCAGATGTAAAAATTATATGTAATGTGCTAATGCTTGAAATAATAGAAAATATTAACTCCGAAGTTTAAAAACTTCTATTTTCAAATGTGCCTGTGTATGATTTGCTACAGCCTACTCTACAGAAGGATGTAAAAACAAAACTTTCTCTCTCTTACACCTACCAAAGGTAGTTTCCCACTTTGGTCTCATTGTCAGGCTTCAGAACCTCAGTTCTCTTTCACAAGGATCTTCATTATCCTGTTTACCTATAGAATCAGAATGGCTTGGGTTGGAATATTAATATCTTAATATCATCTTAAATATCATCTAATATCTAAATATCACTTAATATCATCTAATCCCAACCCCCTGCCCCTGCCCCCACCCCCGCCCCCCCTTACCTCCATGGGCAGGGACATGTTCCACTGCAGCAGGTTGCTCTAAGCCCTGTCCAAACTGGCCTTCTAATGCTTTCTTATGGGCTCCTTTTTGGTGCTGGAAGGCCGTGAAAAGGTCTCCCTAAGAACCTTCCCTTCTCCAGGCTGAACAACTGTAGGCTGAGTTCCTCAGGTTCCTTCCAACTCAAATGACTGGAGTTTCATTAAGTTAGACAAATTTTATCTTCAAAAACTTAATTTTGGTTTACTCAACAGACTTCAGAGGGAAACAGGATGCCTGGCTACTCAGTCTTGAGAAACTTAGGCACTTGGGGCTTCTAAAATAAATAAATAAATAAATAAATAAATGTGTGTCTGTATATTTATTTATTTATTTATATACTTATATATTTATATATATACTTATTATACTTACGTAATGTATATATATATATTTATTTATACTTGTTGTTGTTGCAACTATTTGTTTCTTAATTTAAATTATGTAGGTTGGATAAATCTTTGAGCAGCGTGCTGTGGGGGAAAGTATCTATGCCCCTGGCAGGGGGGTTGCAACTAGTTGATCTTCATGGTCCCTTCCAACCCAAGCCACTCTATAATTCTAAGAAATTTAATGGTATTCACTTCCTTTGGTTCTTTAGAAATATTCCACTTCAGATATACAAAAACCTTAGAAAATAATCATTATACATTAAACTTTCTATTATTTCTTTACAAGTAAATATAATTCTGTTTTGTTTATAAATACTGTGTCATTTGTCTTTCTTTTTAATTTTATTTTTCTTGTCTTGACGGTATAAATCACACTGCATAATATTGTGCTCTTTTTGAAAATGTAGTTGGTCATATAGTTTTAAAGGTTATTTATTGAGACCAGAGTACATATCTGAGTGAAAATAACACCTAGTTTTAGTCTAAATAAATAAATAAATAAATTATGCTTGTTTTTCACCCTATACTTTTCTTGTGATGTGATCATTGAAATAGGAATGAGCACTTTAAAATCAGAGAGTTCTGATAATATGAATTCAATAGCCTAATAGGAAGTTATGCTGAAGTTATTTTTGTTCATTTTTAAATTTTATTTTAAGTGGAAACCGTGTATTTGTGCAGGAAAAAAAAAAAATCTCTACTTTAACAAACAGAAAAGATAGGTAATTGGTGTCACATATACATAAAGCATATCTAGTACTTTAATTTTATTAAAACTTTACAAATTAGAACAGGTGGATTTCTCTGGTCCAGGTGCAACCAACATCATAATCTCTAGGGAACAGGATGCTCACTGCAGCTGTTGCCTGGCCCTTAGTTCCTTGTTGAGGGATTTCTTGAAACAGCAAAAATCCCATGGCTTGCTGTAGCTGAGCAAACCAAGCTACCAGGGCAACTATGAGAAGTTCCCATGACAGTGTTCCCACATCGCCCAATTGAGGAATTCAGAAAAATATTGTTACCAGTAGCTGGCTTCAAGGACAAGGTCTATGTGACTGCTAATCACAAGGGGTTGTTTTCTTGCAGGTGGGTTTGTTTTCTTATAGTTGTTTGTCTGAGTGCTTTTGACCAATAACCTTGTGTGAAACACTGTCCACCCTTGTTAAGTTCTCTATAAAAGTTAGGCTATTGGGGCAATAAAATGGAGCGTGATCTGACTCTACTGGTGTCTGTCGTGCTTTCAGCCGTGCTTCCTGCAACAGTTCCTCTTCTTACTCAGCCTTCAGCATGGTATTGGATATTTTAGATGTATTTTTCCCCACAAGGCTACTGTTTTCACTATTTATTGTTTTCTGACTGTTTATGCTCAGCATAAATGGACATGGCCTTGTTGGTCGTGTCACCCTAGGGTAACATCTCTTGTCTCTAGTCAGTAGTCTAAAGCCTGTTATCATATTTTGGCTTTCCTGCCCTCAAAATGTTAGAATGATATAAGGTTACTTTGAATTTATCTCCGTGAGTTTTTTTTTTTCTTATTCTTCTTCTTTCTTTTCCTGACATACTTAAAACACTAGAGTAGGGCAGATGAATAGGGACAATGTGACGTAAATGATGGAACAATGCAGTAAAAATCTCATTAATCTAAAATATTTTTTGGCATGCTTCACCACATGAGAATTTTTAAAATTTTACCAAATACCAAAAATGTTGCATAATATTTATAACATTGTCAGCAAGGATTGTAACCTGTTCTGGGTTTACTGTTTCTGCAATCGTATTAGGCATTGGCTGACTTACATTTTATTTTGTAGATTACAGACCCTGATTAAAATAAATGCGCTCATCACAACTTTATATAATAGCATGTGTGTTCAAGTATTATCTAGTATACTCTTTTTTTGTTGTTGTTGTTAGTTTTAAATTATGTTATTTTTTAATTTTGCTAAATAACAAATATCTTCAATCTGTAGCTAGTAGTTGGTAAAAAGTGAATTTCACTTCACCTGAACAGATTATGGAATTTTAGAATAGATTATGGAATTTAGTCTTGTTAGATTGAACTATCAGCTAGACTGAACATTCAACCAGTAGGTTTACTTGTACATAAAGGTATAATTTTTCCATTTATTATATTATTAAGAAGCCCTGTTTTCCATTTAATTTTCAAACCACCATCTTAAATGAGGTCATAATTTCTGCTTCACTATAAATTCAGAAGCAATTTCATGCAGTACTTTTTGTTCCACTAACTTCTGACCTTTGAGTCACTTATTTTTGTATACAACACTTACATGTTAATTTATTTTCTTCAGATTCTGGCCTACTTTGCTTTTATGTATTTGTTTATTTTTCCATTTCCTCACTAGTATTGCAAGTACAAGTACATCCATGGAGTCAAGACACAGTGGATCTCTATTCCATGTTTACAGACTAGTGTCCTAATATTCATACTTTTTCTCTTATTATATCTGTTAATTTTATCAATAGTCATAAAAGATTTTGATTGTCAATAATCAATATTAAGATTCATGTTAGTTAATATATGTTAATTCTCCAAAAAGCATATGTTATTATCAAGCTCCATTAATACTCTATATTTGAAATTTAATGCAACTTTCCATGGATTGATTGTTTCATTGTTGTGACAATCTACTGTGCAATTTCATGTTTGTTCTATTTAACTCTTTACTAACTTCAGCTAGAAACATCAGTCAAAGGCAGAATGCTAAAACAGAAAGGCTCTCTGTCCTGTATAGCTGAACTCGACTTCTCTCTAATATGCTTTTTCTTATCAGTTGTTGCTGTTCTATTTTCAAGTCATTCACATCACAGAGATTCAAGTGCACATTTCAGCCTGTATTTAACATTCCATATCTTTATGTTAGTCAGGGTTCATTCTTGCTGTCTTAAACCCTAAAACATGTTGTGTTGTTTTGTTTTGTTTTAACAATAACTCACTTCCAGTTAAAAAATAATAATAATATTAACAATAATAATAATTAAAAAATCATACCAGAGCATCATATTTTATGCAAAAACACTGCATTTGCTTTGTGTTTGGCATGTTTGTTGATGTATCCTTGATATAGCTTTGCTTTCCGTTAGCAACTTTACTGTACTAATTCAACTTCAAGGTCATTTCTGCCTTAATTCCATTAACCGCCTAACAGTACAATCCCATTTTATTTTATTTTATTTTATTTTATTTTATTTTATTTTATTTTATTTTATTTTATTTTATTTTATTTTATTTTATTTTATTTTATTTTATTTCCCTGATTGGTACATTTCATGAGTCTTCCAGTTAATAAATACCTTCTGTTCTTGGTTAGAATACCAATGCTTGAAAAAACTCCATGATGCATGTCAGTACAGATGCTACAGTTAAAGCTCTCAGCAGTACAGCCACCCCTGAATTCAAATTAAGAAATCCATAGCCAAAACTACTTGTCACCTATACTTATATTATATTGAACTGAAGAATATAAAATAACTACAGTCCTGGAAGCCTAGAATTTGTAATTTCTATGAGTTAATATATATTTTCTTTTAGCTAGCCAAGTACTTTAGAACAGAACTGTTGTGAATTTACTTTCAACGCTTTTCTGATTAAGTATCTTTTATTTTAATAATGACTAATTCTCCTGACATAAATGAAAAGTAACATTGAGATTGCACACAAATTTTACAGGTAAAAATAGCCTTAAAACAGATTTATCTTCTTTGCTATGATACATTGTTATTACTATTACTTTTAGCCCTATTCTTCCCATTGTATCTGTTCTTCTTATCCTTCTTAAAAGTCATTCTGGGTCTAGTCTCAACACTAGCCATGAGTTCACCTTCTGTTTTTCTTCTACCTGAGAATTAAGTACTTTGGGGCACATTTGATAAAGGGCAAAAGCAAAACGGCACAGTGCTGTCTCGATGCCAATTCACCCATTACTCAGTCCATAGAGTACTTACTTAAAGCCTTACTTAAATGGTTTGTTGAATTGAGGGAATTTTATGATTCATTCCCTACCATCTGATATGAGTCACAGTCTCTCCACTTGATGCTATTCTACTTAGCATTCAGTGATCTGAATGCCAAACAGTATTACACTATGATGGTGAGGTAACAAAGACAATAATTTTAAATTTTCTTTATACTTGATTCTGAATAGAGACCTAAAATCAATTCCTGTAAATTTGAAGAGAAAACTGATAGTGTTAAAACTATATTGAGCAATATATTTCAGAATTTCACACTCTGTGTCTCAGTAAATAATTACCCATTTTATGAGAGGTAGAACATACATAGATAGGAGATATTTAGAGGAGTCCATCATTATCTATCTATCATCTTGACTATAGTAAGGTTTGGCCTTAGTAAAACAGTTCACACTCTCCCATAACATTCTGGTTGGTAAGATGTCAAAATATAGGTTAGAATCCTGCACTGTGAGGTGAATTGAAAATTGGCTGAATGGACAAGTTCAGAAGGCTGTGATCAGTGGCATTGAGTCCAGTTGGAGGTAAGTCACTAGTTTTGTACACTGTGCACAGTCATGGGACCAGTATAACTTAATCTATTCATTAATGACTTCTGCAGGGCCTTCCTACCCTCCAATAGATTGAAACCTCTTGCCAACTTGGTGTCATCTGCAAACTTACTGAGGGTGCACTCAATTCCCTCATCCATTTTTTTGTTTGCTTAGATATGTTTTTGACATCTTTATCAATATGCCTATTACTATAACACGAAAAAGCTCGATCTTGTATCAGTATTTTACAGAGAAAACAGACATAAAAGCAGAAAACAGAAGGATGATGCCTGCCTCACGGCATTTACAAGTTAAATATGGTACGGGAGATAACAGATGTACCTAGACAGACAAGAGAATACTCAGAAAGAATAAGGAAATACCAGTCAGTGGGAGAAGAAATGATCTCTGCACACTAGCGGTCTAAATATCATTGTACCTTTTTCTCTGATTATAGATGTGTCTTCATTTTTTAATGCATCTTATTACATTTATTCCAAAACATCTAAAGATAATTTATATGCATATATATATATATATTTATAGTACTCCCAGATCCTTACAGTCCAAATAGCTCCTGTCAAAAGCATTTCTCTTATCTGCCCACATCCCTCCCAGTGCTGTTTGAACCATTTCAGTAGTTCCTGATTATGTTCCAGGTCAAATTTATATCAGTTACTTGGCTAGCTTACTCTACATTTCTTAACACCTTGTCTTTACTTCCCACGATTCTATTCCAAGGATGGCAGCCTTTATTGTATCTCTATCTTTCGTTCTATGATGTGTCACTTGTCAAGATCTAAATTTCTAAAAAAAAAAAAAAAAAAAAAAAAAGGTTAGTAATTGCCATCATGAGGATGATCTAAACTGCCAACATTTTCTATATGCTTAGATAGCTGAAGGTCCTCTGTGACTCCAGGGGCTAGTATGTAGATTTCTGCTTCCTGTCTGTATGGGAAACTATATTTCTCTGAATTCATGCTCATTGAGTTGAGAGGAGCAAAAAAAATAATTTCTGGTAGCCACAAATATCTACTAGTATACCATTGTTCATCCTTGAAGCCATGTGCAGAAGTCAAATTCAAATTCTTTCAAGTTTCTTTTTTTTTTTTCTTTTTTCTTTTTTTTTAATATCTTATAGATGATATATTCTTTCTCCATATAATGTTCAAAACCATGTCTCCACATTCCTATGAGAAGTAGGCTTCTAATCTCTTGGCTCATATAAGATGGGAATCCACCTTCCCGTGGATCTGAATACAGATGGAATACTTTAGATATAGTTTAACACAATCTCATTTGTCAGCTTTCTCTTGTGACTTCTTGTTGGCTCTCTGTCTAAACCTTAAAGACAAAATAATCTAGTCAGTGTCTCTGGTCGATGCATTCCTTGCTGTGAGGGTTCCTTAGGCTACCTGCAGGCTAGCCAAGAAGCCTGTAGTATTTCTGGATATTTGAGGCATAACTACTTCCAGAGATTATGTGGTTTGGATAATAACAGATTAGGTGGAATTTGTGAGGGGAGAATCTAGACTTAGGTCTATTCCTATTTTTAGAAGCCCGTTCTTCCAACATACTTGACAATAACTTTATGCCTTCTCAGCCTCCTGACCTTGAAGTCTGCGATGGGGAGCAGAAAAAACCCTCCACAGTTCACATGGAAATAGAGACTTGTTGTTCCACCTGGACTGTCACAAGGGTGGAGGTGCGAGGCCCCACCAGCGCCGGGTCCCGTAGGATGGCGCTCCGCAATCTGCTGAGGGCCGTGGCCTCCCTGTGCGGCTGCGCTCCCGGGGCGCTGCCCCCCACTGGGAAGCAGCCAGCGGCCCTGGGCTTGCAGCAGGCCGCCGGCATGGCCACCCTGAACCAGATGCACTGGAAGGGCCGGCCTCCGCAGCCCCACGTCAAGCTGGGGCCCACCTTCAGGCGGCTGCAGCTGAAGGGGGTGGTGATCAAAACCCTCATCTGCAAGCCCAAGAAGCCCAACTTGGCCAACCGCAAGTGCGCGCAGGTGCGGCTGAGCAACGGCAAGGAGGTAGTGTGCTTATTCCCCGGCGAGGGCCACAACCTGCAGGAGCACCATGTCGTGCAGGTGCAGGGCGGCTGCACGCAGGACCTCCCGGGGGTCAAGATGACCATCGTGAGGGGCAAGTACGACTGCGCACACATCCAGAAGAAGAAGTAAACAGCAGTGAGAGACAGCGGGGGGGATAACAGGGTTGTTTTTATGCCATTAAAGCCAAGCTCTGAGCTGCCCATAAAATTTTATTTAAAAAATAAAAAAAAAAGGCCATTTGCCGAGGTGATCGGCTCCGGGGCAGATGCGTTCTGCAGCGGAGCGGGGGATCGGGCCAGGCAGGGCTAATTTTTCCAGCATCGAGCCTACTTGAGGGAGCCACTAGAACCTGGCAGCCCTTGTAAGGGAGGCTGACGAGGCGAAGGTGGAGCCAGCAGCGCCCCCTCCCCGGCCGTTCAAAAGCTGCCCCTAGGGAGCGCAAGTGACCAGGAGTGCGGAGAACAGGACGGGCAAACAGAGCGTGGCGCGGCAGAAGGGAGTGGCGCGGCAGTTCGCGCAGGCAGGGCAAGCAGGAAGGGCAGAGCTTATGGAAATGAATGGAAACAGGTCCCTGCTCGACATCGCAGGCGATACCCTCCCCTTCCAGCCGCACTTTCCCAGGTGCCCTTACGCAATAGGTTTGAGGCCCTGGAGCTTGAGAGACCGGTGGGTGAGGAAGAAGTAGCAAGTGTACCCAGGAGGACGCCTAAGGCAAGGAAGTCGACTCCACACCTCAGGACTGCCTCTACCAAGAAAGAAAGAAGGGTGATTGTTGTGGGTGACTCCCTTCTCAGGGGAACAGAGGGACCTATTTGTCGGCCTGACCCTACCCGTAGGGAAGTCTGCTGCCTCCCTGGGGCCAGGGTCAGGGATGTTGCCAGGAAGCTTCCCAACCTGGTTTGCCCCTCTGACTATTATCCTCTTTTGATAGTCCAGGCAGGTAGTGACGACATTGAAGAGAGAAGCCTGAAGGCTATCAAATGAGACTTTAGGGGACTGGGACAGTTAGTGGATGGAGCGGGAGTGCAGGTGGTGTTTTCGTCCATCCCTACTGTGGCAGGGAGGGGTACAGAGAGGACACAGAAAGCCCACCTGATAAACACGTGGCTCAGGGACTGGTGCCAGCACAGAAATCTTGGGTTTTTTGACCATGGGGCACTTTACTCGGCACCCAGCCTGATGGCCACAGACGGGTCCCTATCTTTTAGGGGAAAATGGTCCTAGCCCAGGAGCTGGCAGGGCTCATTGAGAGGGCTTTAAACTAAGTAAGAAGAAAGATGGGGCTGAAACAAGGCTTGTTGGAGCTGTGCCAGGGGGAACAATGGCAAGGCCAGGGGATAAGGCAATGGCCCAGCTGAAGTGCATCTACACTAATGCACGCAGCATGGGTAACAAACAGGAGGAGCTGGAAGCCATCATGCAGCAGGCAGGATACAACTTGGTTGCCATCACGGAGACGTGGTGGGACCACTCTCATGACTGGAGTGCTGCAATGCCTGGCTATAAGCTCTCCAGAAGGGACAGGCAGCACTGAAGGTGGGGTGGGTTGGCTCTCTATATTAGAGAGTCTTTCTCTATATTAGAGAGTTCTTTTTTTTATATTAGAGAGGCTGGGAATGACAAGGTCGAGTCCCTTTGGGTTAGGATCGGCGGGGCCAACAAGGCTAGCGTCCTGGTTGGGGTCTGTCATAGGCCGCCGAACCAGGATGAGGAGAAGGATGAGGAGTTCTACAGGCAGCTGACAGAAATTGCGAAATCTTCAGCGCTTGTTCTCGTGGGGGACTTCAACTTCCCTGACATATCCTGGAAGCACAACACAGCTCAGAGAAAGCAATCTAGGAGGTTTCTGGAGAGTGTGGAAGATAGCTTCCTGACGCAGCTGGTTAGTGAGCCTACCAGGGGTGGCGGCCCGCTAGACCTTCTCTTCACAAACAGAGAAGGACTGGTGGGAGATGTGGTGGTCGAAAGCTGTCTTGGGCAGAGTGACCACGAAATGGTGGAGTTCTCTATTCTTGGCGAGGCCAGGAAGGGGACCAGTAAAACCGCTGTATTGGACTTCCATAGGGTTGACTTTGAGCTGCTAAGAACACTGGTTGGTAGAGTCCCTTGGGAGGCAGTTCTGAAGGGCAGAGGAATCCTGGAAGGCTGGGCACTCTCTAAGAAGGAAAATCTTAATGGCGCAGGAACGGTCTGTCCCCACATGCCCAAAGACAAGCTGGCAGGGAAGAAGACCAGCCTGGCTGAACAGAGAATTGTGGCTTGAGCTTAAGAAAAAAAAGAGGGTTTATAATCTTTGGAAAAGTGGGCAGGCCACTAGGGAGGACTATAAGGATGTTGCAAGGCTGTGCAGGGACAAAATTAGAAAGGCCAAAGCTCATCTGGAGGTCAATCTGGCTACTGCTGTTAAAGACAGCAAAAATGTTTTTATAAATACATCAACACAAAAAGGAGGACTAAGGAGAATCTCCAGCCTTTACTGGATGCGGAGGGAAACTTAGTTACAAGAGATGAGGAAAAGGCGGAGGTGCTTAATGCCTTCTTTGCGTCAATCTTTAGCGGCAATACCAGTTGTTCTCTGGATACCCAGTACCCTGGGCTGGTGGAAGGGGATGGGGAGCAGGATGTGGCACTCACTATCCATGAAGAATTGTTTGGTGACCTGCTACGGTACTTGGATGTGCACAAGTTGATGGGGCTGGATGGGATCCACCCAAGGGTACTGAGAGAACTGGCAGAGGAGCTGGCCAAGCCACTTTCCATCATTTATCAGCAATCCTGGCTATCGGGGGAGGTCCCAGTTGACTGGCGGCTAGCAAACATGATGCCCATCTACAAGAAGAGCCAGAGGACTGACCTGGGAAACTACAGGCCTGTCAGTTTGACCTCAGTGCCAGGGAAGCTCATGGAGCAGATCCTCTTGAGAGTCATCCCGCGGCACTTCCAGAGCAAGCAGGCAATCAGGCCCAGTCAGCATGGGTATATGAAAGGCAGGTCCTGCTTGATGAACCTGATCTGCTTTTATGACAAAGTGACACGCTGGGTGGACGAGGGAAAGGCTGTGGATGTGGTCTACCTTGACTTCAGCAAGGCTTTTGACACCGTCTCCCACAGCATTCTCCTCAAGAAACTGGCTGCTCTTGGCTTGGACTGGTGTACACTTTGTTGGGTTAGAAACTGGCTGGATAGCCAGGCCCAAAGAGTTGTGGTAAATCGAGTCAAATCCACTTGGAGGCCAGTCACTAGTGGCATTCCCACAGGGCTCGGTGCTGGGGCCGGTCCTCTTTAATATCTTTATTGATGATCTGGATGAGGGCATTGAGTGCACCCTCAGTAAATTTGCAGGTAACACCAAGGTAGGTGCGTGTGTCGATCTGCTTGAGGGTAGGAAAGCTCTGCAGGAGGATCTGGAAAGGCTGCACTGATGGGCTCTGGTCAACTGCATGAAGTTCAACAAGGCCAAGTGCCGGGTCCTGCACCTGGGGCGCAATAACCCCAAGCAGAGCTACAGGCTGGGAGATGAGTGGTTGGAGAGCTGCCTGACAGAGAAGGACCTGGGAGTGATGGTTGATAATCGACTGAATATGAGCTAGCAGTGTGCTCAGGTGGCCAAGAAGGCCAATGGCATCCTGGCTTGTATCAGAACCAGTGTGACCAGCAGGGCTAGGGAGGTGATCGTCCCCCTGTACTCGGCTCTGGTGAGGCCGCACCTCAAGTACTGTGTTCAGTTTTGGGCCCCTCGCTACAAGAAGGACATCAAGGTGCTTGAGCGAGTCCAGAGAAGGGCGACGAAGCTGGTGAGAGGCCTGGAGAACAAGTCCTACGAGGAGCGGCTGAGGGAGCTGGGCTTGTTTGGCCTGGAGAAAAGGAGGCTCAGGGGTGACCTTATCACTCTCTACAGGTACCTTAAAGGAGGCTGTAGTGAGGTGGGGGTTGGTCTGTTCTCCCACGTGCCTGGTGACAGGACGAGGGGGAATGGGCTTAAGTTGCACCAGGGGAGTTTTAGGTTGGATCTTAAGAAGAACTTCTTTACTGAAAGGGTTGTGAGGCATTGGAACAGGCTGTCCAGGGAGGTGGAGGAGTCACCATCCCTGGAAGTCTTCAAAAGACGTTTAGATGTAGAGCTTAGGGATATGGTTTAGTGGGGACTGTTAGGGTTAGGTCAGAGGTTGGACTTGATGATCTTGAGGTCTCTTCTAACCTAGAAATTCTGTGATTCCTGTGATTCTGTGAAGTCCATGGGGCCAGATGGAATCCACCCGAAGGTGCTGAGGGAGTTGGTGGATGTGATTCCTGGGCTGCTTTCAACGGTCATGGACATCCATGGAGGTCCCAGATGACTGGAGACATGCTAATGTGATGCCCATCTATAAGAAGGGTCATAAGGAGGACCCAGGGAACTACAGGTCTGTCAGCATGTGCCAGGAAAAGTGATGGAAAAAGGTCATCCTTTATGAAATCATGGAACATATGGAGGACAGCTGAAGGATCAGGCCCAGTCAGCATTGGTTCATGAAAGGCAAGTCCTGCCTGACCAACCTCATCTCCTTCTATGTCTGGGTGACCTGCCTGGTGGATGAGGGAAAGCCTGTTGATGTGTCTTCCTAGACTTCAGCAAGGCTTTTGACAGTCTCCCACAGTATTCCTGGAGAAGCTGGCAGCCCATGGCTTGGACAGATAAACTCTTTGCTGGGTTAAAAATTGCCTGGATGGCTGGGCCTGTAGTGGAGTGGTGAACAGAGTGAAATACAGCTGGCAGCTGGTCAGCAGTGGTGTTCCCCAGGGTTCGGTGTTGGGACCCACCCTCTTTAACATCTTTATTGATGATTTGGATGAGGGAATTGAATGCACCCTTAGCACGTTTGCAGGTGACAACAAGTTGGGGGGAAGTGTTGATCTGCTGGAGGGTAGGGAGACCATGCAGAGGGACCTGGAGAGGATGGGTTAATGATCAGAGGCCAATGAGATGAGGTTCAACATGACTAAGTGCTGTGCACTTTGGCCACAACAACCCCATGCAATGCTAGAGGCTTGGAGCAGAATGGCTGTAAAGCTGTGCAGAGGAAAAGGATCTGGGGGTGTTGGTTGACGTCAACATGAGCCAGTGGTGTGGCCAGGTGGCCAAGAAGGCCAACAATATTCTGGCTTGTATCAGGAATAGTGTAGCCAGCAAGACCAGGGAAGTGATCATCCACTTGTATTCCTCTCTGGTGAGGCCACACCCCGACTACTGTGTTCAGTTTTGGGTCCCTCACTACAAGAAGGACATTGAGGCCCTGGAATATGTCCAGAGAAGGGCTATGAAGCTGATGAAGAGCCTGTAACACAAGTCTTATGAAGACTGGCTGAGGGAACTGGGGTTGTTTAGTTTGGATAAGAGGAGATTCAGGGGAAACCTGTTTGCTCTCTACAACCACCTGAAAGGAAGTTGTTGGAAGCTGGAAGTCGACCTCTTCTCACAGGTCCCTGAGTTGTGCCAAGGGAGGTTTAGGTTGGAAATTAGGAGAAATTTCTTCTCAGAAAGAGTGATCAGGCATTGGAATGGGTTGCCCAGGGAGGTGGTGGGGTCACCATCCCTGGGGGTGTTCAAGTAAAGGTTGGACCTGGTGTTTAGGGACATGGTTTAGTGGGTGACATAGGTAGTAGGGTGATGGTTGTATCAGATGACCCTGAAGGTCTTTTCCAACCTTAATGATTCTATGATTTCCTGAAATGTTACTTTTAATTCTCTGACTTCCACTTCAGTTGCAAGGAGGGAAATGGATAACTTTTCTATTATGGTTGAGTCTTTTATTTTGTTTTGCTTTATTTTGTTTTTCCTGCAGTCTTCAGAACATGAAGGGCTAGGCCTGATCCACTGGTTGTCCTGTATTTGCCAGGTGATGGCAGTCAAGATGATCAGTTCCATAACTTTCCTTGGCACCAAGTTCAAAATTACAGGTCCGTAGTTCCCTTCCAGCCCTTCTTGTAGATGGGTATCATATTTGTTAACCTCCAGTCAACTGGGTCTTCCCCTGATAGCCAGAGCTGCTGATAAATGAAAGCAACTTGGAAAGCAACCTGGTGAGCACTTCTGACAGCCCACTTAGTACCTGAGAATGGATTCCATCTGATGCCATAGACTTGTGTACATCTAAATGTTGCAGCAGATCACTAATCATTTCCACTTGGGTTAGGGGGGACTTCATTCCACTTCCCATCTTTCTCTTCCATTTCATGGGGCTTGGTACCTGGAGAACAAGTGGTCTTATTACTAAAAACATAGGCAAAGAATGCATTGAATATCTCAGCCTTCCTCTCATCTCTTGTCACTATGTTTCCCTCAGCATCTGTTAAAGGATGGAGATTTTCCTTAGTCCTCTTTTTGTTACTAATGCTATAGAAGCTTTTTATTATTATTATTATATATATTATTGACTTATATATTATTATATATATTATTGACTTGGACTGGCGCACGCTTCGTTGGGTTAAAAACTGGCTGGATAGCCAGGCCCAAAGAGTCGTGGTGAATGGAGTCAAGTCCAGTTGGAGGCCAGTCACTAGTGGCATCCCCCAGGGCTCGGTACTGGGGCCGGTCCTGTTTAATATCTTCATCAATGATCTGGACGAGGGCATTGAGTGCGCCCTCAGTAAGTTTGCAGATGACACCAAGCTATGCACTTGTGTCAATCTGCTCAAGGGTAGGAAGGCTCTGCAGGAGGATCTGGATAGGCTGCACCGATGGGCTGAGGTCAACTGCATGAAGTTCAACAAGGCCAAGTGCCGGGTCCTGCACCTGGGGTGCAATAACCCCAAGCAGAGCTACAGGCTGGTGTCGTGGTTCTGCTCGAGTGGGCAGCCGAGCTCCACCACAGCTGCTCTCTCACTCCCCCTCCTCAAAGAGGAATGGGGAGAAAATATGTGAAAAGGGCTCAAGGATTGAGATAAGGACGAGAAAATCATGCAATAATTATTGTAACGGGCAAAACAGACTCAGCATAAGAAGACAGATAGTAAGATTTATTGCTCATTACTAACAGGCTAGAGAAGTGAGAAACAAAGGAAAGAAACCAAAAGCACCTCCCCCCCCCATCCACCCTCTTCCACCTCCTCCCCCCGAGCGGCGCAGGGGAACGGGGAATGGGGGTTATGGTCAGTCTACAACACTTCTTCTCTGCCGCTCCTTCTCGGTCACTCTCGTCCCCTGTGTTGTGGGGTCCCACCCACGGGATGCAGTCCTTGACGAACTGATCCGGCGTGGGCTTCCCACAGGCAGCAGCTCTTCTAGAACTGCTCCAGATATGGGTCCGTACCACGGGGTCCATCCCTCAGGAGAAAACTGCTCCAACCTGGCTCCCCTACGGGCAGCAGATCCTGCCAGATCACCTGCTCCTGCGTGGTCTCCTCTCCATGGGCTACAGGTCCGGCCCAGAATCTGCTCCGGCAGGGGTATTCCACAGGCGGCAGCCTCCATCGGTGTAGGGCCACCTGCTCCACCGTGGTCTCCTCCACGGGCTGCAGCGTGGAACTCTGCTCCACCGTGGTACTCCATGGGCTGCAGGGGGACATCCTGCTTCACCATGGTCCTCACCACAGGCCGCAGGGGACTTCTGCTCCGGTGCCTGGAGCACCTCTCCCTCTCCTTCTACACTGACCTTGGCACCTGCAAGGCTGTTTCTCACTCCCTTGACTCTCCCGGCTGCTGTGTGGCGCAGCGTTTTTTCCCTGTCTTAAATATGCTCTCACAGAGGCGCAAAACAACATCGCTTATTGGCTCAGATCTGGAAAACAATGGGGCCCTTCCCAAACATGGGGCAGCTTCTAGATCTTTCTCACAGAAACCACCCCTATGGCCCCCTGTTACCAAAACCTTGCCACGTAAACCCACTACAGCTGGGAGATGAGTGGTTGGAGACCTGCCAGGCAGAGAAGGACCTGGGAGTGATGGTGGACAGTCAGCTGAATATGAGCCAGCAGTGTGCACAGGTGGCCAAGAAGGCCAATGGCATCCTGGCTTATATCAGAAACAGTGTGACCAGCAGGGCTAGGGAGGTGATCGTCCCCCTGTACTCGGCTCTGGTGAGGCCGCACCTCAAGTACTGTGTTCAGTTTTGGGCCCCTCGCTACAAGAAGGACATCGAGGTGCTTGAGCGAGTCCAGAGAAGGGCGACGAAGCTGGTGAGAGGCCTGGAGAACAAGTCCTACGAGGAGCGGCTGAAGGAGCTGGGCTTGTTCAGCCTGGAGAAGAGGAGGCTCAGGGGTGACCTTATTGCTCTCTACAGATACCTCAAAGGAGGCTGTAGCGAGGTGGGTGTTGGTCTGTTCTCCCACGTGCCTGGTGACAGGACGAGGGGGAATGGGCTAAAGTTGCGCCAGGGGAGTTTTAGGTTAGATGCTAGGAAGAACTTCTTTACTGAAAGGGTTGTTAGACATTGGAACAGGCTGCCCAGGGAAGTGGTGGAGTCACCATCCCTGGAAGTCTTCAAAAGACGTTTAGATGTAGAGCTTAGGGATATGGTTTAGTGGGGACTGTTAGGGTTAGGTCAGAGGTTGGACTTGATGATCCTGAGGTCTCTTCCAACCTAGAAACTCTGTGATTCTGTGATTATTATTATTATTATTATTATTATATTTTATTTTATTTTATTTTATTTTATTTTATTTTATTTTATTTTATTTTATTTTATTTTATTTTATTTTATTTTATTTTATTTTATTTTATTTTATTTTATTTTATTTTATTTTATTTTATTTTATTTTATTTTATTTTATTGTCTTTAACAGCAGTAGCCAAATTAAATTCCAGTTGGGCTTTTGCCTTTATAATTTTCTACATGCATAGCCTCACTACATCTTTGTGGTCCTTCTGAGAGATCTGGCCCTTCTTCTAAAGGTCATAATCTTTCTCTCTCTCTCTCTCTCTTTCTCTCTCTCTCTCTTTATTATTATTATTTTTTTCCCCTGAGTTCCAGCCAAAGCTCTCTGCTCAGGCAGGCCACTGGCTCCTCTTTCAGCACTTGGGAATAGACCGCTCCTGCACCTTTCAGACTTCCTCCTTGAAGAGTGCCCAGGCTTCTTGGACTCCTTTGTTCTCAATACAAGAACTTTATGTATAATAAAACTGTGAAAATAAAACCCATATTCATGAAAACTTGAAAGTTTTTCTTGCTGGATTTCTTGTTTCTTGTTTTTTTTTTTTTGTTTTTTTTTTTTTGATATTTTATTGATATTTATTCTGTGTAGTTCTCTTGGTATTCCTCCTAGCAAACAAATCACAAAAAGCTATTTTGGCGTGGAGACTGTAGGTACTATATATTCCCACATGTTTATTAGAAAAGAAGGAAAAATATTATCTAGAAATATAATTCATTTATCCGTTCTTATAAAACTTTTCAAATACATATTATGTAAGCATTCTGAACAGATGAGAACAATGTGTAACTCTGGTTACACTACATAGCCTGCTTACAGAACATCTAGTAATTAAATATTATTGTTTAATTTATTGCCACTTTTACATTTTTGTTGAATTAATGGTATTTAATGAGAAGAAAAATGGTACCAAACAAAAGCAAAAAAAAAAAAAAAAAGCCTACCAACAACCAACCAATCAACACAAAGCCCAACCACAACCAAACAACAACAAAAAAATTTATTTCTGTTTTCAAAGATTATTGGTATACCAAATTAAAATATACAATACAATTTTATTATGATAAGAGCTGATTAAACTGTTCATCAAATACTTTTTCCAATGTTAACAGGAAGTCTGTAGGAAATGTGCATGTGAAACTTTGCATTGTTTATAACTTGTAAAGGATTAAATGTGAGATATTGTATTTCATACCATAGTAACTGAGTTAGAAGTAAATGGAAGGTTGCACCCTTTTGTTTTATTTCAAATAAAAGGGTGTTTAGTTTCTGCATTTCCTTTCTGTATTTCAGGTTTCTTTACAGAAAAAAAAAAAAAAATTGCTGTCAGGGAATATTTTGCTGCAGCTCCTGTTACAATGGATCACAGAATAATTCAGGTTGATCTCCATTGCAATCTCCTGCTAAAAGTTGGCTCAGCTATGAGATCAGACTAGGCTGCTTAGGAATTTATTCTCTGAGGTCTTGAAAATATCTGAGGATCTTTTATGTTGGCTACTCAAACTGGCAATTTATGGTTAATATTTGAAAATTCTTGTCATGTACTCATATACAATGATTACTGTGACTATAACTCATTTTCTACCCTTTATATAACTCATTTATATTCTGACTAGCCTGCTTCAGGCCAGTTCAAGAACCCCTAATTTGTGCAGGGAACTGTTAAAATACATATTATTTTTACCCTGGAAAATAGTGTAGTGTGATAGGATTAGATCTGTGGAGTTAAAGCCTCTCAGAGTGCTTTATCTGTCCAATGGAAAGAAAGACTGGAGCCCATTCAGTTCAGTCCAATTTTATATTAAACCACAAGATGCAGTTTTCAGGCTCCAAGGTCAGTATGCAGTGCAAATCAAAGCACAGCAGTAGTACAGTAAGTGAGGAAATCCAGGAGATTTGCTCCAGAAACTACAACCTGATCCAAACTAAAAGAAAATGTTATAATATCCTAAGTATAAACATAAATTATCCCTATGTGAGGAAGGAACTGAACTGGCTTAAATGTTCTCAGTCATTGAACAAGATGTTTAGAGATGACCAGTAGAAAGCAGTAGATGAACAAACACAGAATCTAGTCCTCTTCTTAGACATTGTGATGATGGTATTAGTATTCATCTTTTTAGTAACTTTTCAACAGAACTGCTTAGAAGGACCTTCAGGTCCTCTACGGGTTGTTTCCATCACTTATGTTTAAATTTCAGTACTGTGTAGCTAGGATTATATGTTTCGTGGGATCTGGAGGACAACAATTATGCAAATTTTAATTATAACCTATATATTTTTCTTATCTAAGAAAATAAATATTCTGAAGTCTCGTCCCTGCTTCTTTTATCTAATGTTGGTCTAATGTAAGACATAAAACACTCTAATGACAAAACTACTGGGATCTGATCTCCTCCCTTGTTCTTCCCATTCCAGCTTTTTCTATCCCTCTAGTTCTTCTCACCCCAACACTCCACCCCACACCCTCACACTCCTTTGGCCATATCTCTCACACAAAACCTTGCAAGAAGCAGGTACTAATTACTTTGAAACACTAGGCTTCTAGTGTTTTAGGAGAAGGAGGAAGGCAGGGAAGGCAGGAAATGATGGCGATGCATAAAAGAAGGTGGAAGGTGGATGGGGGAAAGATGTTTTTAGTTTCTAGTAGTCTTTAGTAGTTTTGATAGTAATAGGTAATATATTCCCTTCCATAATAGTAGTTGATTCCCAGTATACTTTGATTCCTCTTCAGTATCAGCAATAGAAGCATTTGTAAGCAGGATACAGAAACTGAATGCCTAGGTACCATGTTCTTCTTGAATGCCAGTCCTTGAAAAGATGGAACATAAAGTAGGTAAAAAGTTACGGTAAATATGACATTATGTGGTAAGCATGAAGCAGTATGAAAAGTTATGTTGGAAAACTGTTCTCAAGCAGAAATAAATGACAGAGTTACTGATCAAAGGTGTAATTTCAATTTGCAGCAAAGCACTTCGAAACTTGAAGGTAATTTAGAAAAAATAATTTGGTTAGTTAATGCTGATCAAAGGACACCTATTTGTAGGACTGTGAAACTGAAGGACAACTGGACAAAGTGAAATGTTAACTGTCTCCTATATAGATATAGAGAATAGTATCATGTTGATGAGTTATTTTGTTTGATATCTAACAAAAGCAGAAAAAGCAAAACAAAGAATTGTAATCCCAGGAACTAATCTCTTCTGGGCTTATTATCTTGATACTTTCCATGAGTTTTCCCAATTTATTTGCAGGTGTGGACTCAAAATGGAGACATTCCAGGTCTCAAAAATACTTTGAGGAGGGCAGAATAACATTTCCTGAAAGTCTTGAAGTCTTGTTAAAATGTTATGGAGACAAATGCTTTTTTTTTTTTTTTTTTTTTTTTTGGTGAAAGCGTGATACTATTTACTTACATTAAATATAAGATGTGCAGCACTTGCCAGATCCTACTCCTTGCCAGACCTGATGCAAGTTGTTCATTCTCTATGTCATACTTACACATTTGATTCATTTGATTTTTTTTTTTTTTTCTGCTTATTGGTGGGATTTGTCCTTTTAAGATTTCACCTTATTGACTTCAGACCACTTCTTCATATTATCAGAATCATTTTGAATTCTAAAATTGCACTCCAGAGTGCTTGAGATCCCTGCTGTTTGATGTCATTTGAAAAGGTTTAAGTGCACTCTCTAATTCTATGCAAATTACAGTTGAAAACACTGAACAAAACAAATTCGAGCATAGGTCCCTGTGAATCCACATTAGAAATACAGTTTGATAGCACTTCAAGTTGTTCAGTTGATTATATATATGCCTACCTTTTCTTTTTCTCATCTACTTTATCAGCGTTGTTTTTGTTTTGTTGTTGTTTTGTTTATGAAAACACCATTTGGGAGTTCCTCTACAGTCAAGAAAAATGAGGTTTATTATTTCTTTTATGAGTTTTGCCAGTTTTTTTTTTTTGTTTTTTTTTTTTGTGTGTGTGTGTGTGTGTTATGTTTTCACTAAAGAAAATTATTTTGATACAGTTAATTCTTGACAAATTATTACTTGATGACTCCTGAGTACTCTATTTTTATTTTATCTGCATAATTTTATTATGTTTAGATATTTACAAACTGAGTATTTAAAGATTTTAATTAACTGAACATTAACAGACTTTATTATTTTCTTCAGCATTGAAGCTAAATTTGCTTTTTTTTTCTTTCCTTCCTTCCTTCCTTCCTTCCTTCCTTCCTTCCTTCCTTCCTTCCTTCCTTCCTTCCTTCCTTCCTTCCTTCCTTCCTTCCTTCCTTCCTTCCTTCCTTCCTTCCTTCCTTCCTTCCTTCCTTCCTTTCATATATTCTGCAGTGTTGAAGCTATTAACTAATTTCAGTGTCCTTTTTTTTCTCAATTTTACATATTCTCCCCTAATATTTCTCCATCTAAACCTGCAACTTCTGAAAGACCTAAACAATTCAAAGTTTATTTTAGAGGAGGTCAGCAACTGGTAGGATAAACAGTCAAGTTCATATTTTCCTAGAAAGGTGAATCTTTCATATTAATCCTTAACTGAGAATTGCAAAACATTCTTGTGTAGGACTTTATGGAGAAGAACAAAAATGTTTCTTCTTTCATTAATCTTCTGCTTTCTATCTTGAACATTAGATCTGAAACAAAACAAAACAAAACAAAACAAAACAAAACAAACAAACAAAAAAAGCACTAATTTCCATCCCACTGCATTGTAATTCTTGTAGTTATAAAGAAAAGATAAATAATAATAAATAATAGAACCATAGAAGCAGAACAGCTCAGGTTGAAAGAGGCTTCAAAAGATCATCTACTCCAAACTTTCATGGGAAAAGGGAGCCTAGATGAAATTATCTTGCACCCTGTATAGTCACACCTTGAAAACCTCCAGTGATGGGAATTCTACTATGTCCCCAGAGAGATAGTTCCAGTGATTGTTTTCACTGTAAAAAAAATTCTTTCTTATGTCAATAGAAAACCTTTCCTGGTTCAGCTTGTACCTGCTGTCCCTTATCTTCTATATGTGAAGGGAGATACTTATCCTCTTTGTAGGTACTCTTCAAATACTGGAATATTGTAATGAAGTCTTCCCTGAGCCTCCTGTTTTCCAGGGTGAGAAGACCTAACTGCTGTAGTCTTTCCTCATAAAGCAGGTTCTCTACCCTTTTGATCATTTTTGTAGCCCTTCTTTGGGCCTTCTCCATCTGTGTCTTTTTTTTTGAATTGTGGAAACCAGAACTGGACACAGTTCTTGAGGTACAGCCTGACAAGCTTTGAGTAGAGTAGTGTGATCACATCTCTATCTCTGCTAGTAAAGCCCTGCAGATGCAATACAGGATCTGATTTGCCTCCGTGCCTGAAGTGGAATTCTGCTGACTCTTGCTGACTTGCTGACACAAGGACCCTCAACTCTCTTTCAACAAGGCTGTTCCCCACCTACACAAATCTTACGGTGTCCAAGGTGCAGGACCTTCCACTTGTCTTTGTTAAACTTCATATAGTTTCTTCTTGCTCACTCTACTAGTCTTTTTGTAAGATGATTCACCCTTCCGAAGTGTCCACCTCAGTTAATTGTCATCAGCAAATTTGCTGAGGGTGCTTTCAGTCCTATCATTCAGATCATTAATGAAGATGAACATGAGAGCTAGGATTGATCCCTGGGGTACCCCACTTATGACAGACCACCAGCTTGGGTGAAAAGCATTGATCACCACTTTCAATGGTTTCAATGGTTTCTGAGGTATATATATTTTGAAATTTAATTTTTCAACAAGGTTTGATATAAACTCAAGCCATGTTTAAAATATATATTGTATTTTTTCTATTGATATGTTCTTCTGAAGGTTGGCACTGTTCTGTATTTAAAATCTTGCTTATACTTCAAAAACTAAGATAGTTCTTTTCCTCCTTTCTGAGACCAAAATTAACTATTGTAGCTGTAGAGTACTTACTTAAATAAGGATTTTTTTTTTAAATTTTTATTATTTATTTTTTTTGCTAACAAGTCTCTGAGGCTCTTTCCATTTGTTGTAATAAGTATCTCCATGTGAAGCTGCTTATTAATATGCACATTCAGTGCTGTGTTTCTGTTGTCAAAACAATGCATGCAATAATGCAAAACAATTAATGCAATAATGCTCTTTCACCTCAAAGTTTTTACTTTATCAAGAAATAATTTCTAACAGGAAGGAAAAAAAAAGTTATTTAGTAATTTGTTTAATTAATCTTGTTTCTCTCAAATGAGGAAGAAAAAACTATATAAATTCATCTACATATATGTAATGTTTATATGTTCATAGAATAGAATATATATTGATGACGCTCAGAAAAACTGAAAGGACTTGTAAGATTTGGGGTTTTCTTTTTTTTCCCCCGTTTCTTAGCTATACCTAGACTCACTAAAGTCTGACTGATGTCTAGCTGAATCACATGTTCAGAAAACATGGTGTGCAGTATAATGGTGTAAAAGCTGATTGAAATAGGACTCTGAGTGTTTTTTGTTGTATCCTATGAGACATGGCTCAGATAGACTTCATATGCCAGCATATTATCCAGGGTTACACAGCCATGCAAGCATATCAGCCAGAGTTTAGGATGCTGCTCAGTATTCTCTGCTCTGTGGCACTGGGTGGGACCTTACATTATGGAACCAGAAGGCAAGTTACCTGACCTAAGTCTGTGATGAGACATCTTAATAAGAATAAATGCTATTGGCAGTGCCTCATCATCAAGTTCATCCGTATGGTAAGAAGCTAACTATAGACCTTAAGCTTATCTGTGGTATACCCATAAGCCTAACTGAAGTATAGGTTTCCACAAAAATGTAAGCAACAGGTTAATTTGGGCTCAATTACAGACAAAATATAGCACACATTTACTAAATGTAAACTCCATCTTGAACATGTACTGAATTTTTTCCTGTCTGCTGTGAATTCCAGTTCCTGATGCACGTAAGCCATTCTATATAGAAGGATCTCCACAGTGTCTCAGGGTGAGGTATTGGTTTAACATGAAGTAAATACCATTGTCAACGTCACTATACAGAATGTTAGGTTTTCTGACTAAAGGCTGATGCAGTTAAACGCAGAGACCCTGCAAAGATCAGAGGAACAATGACAGATCATGAACCGTAGGAACTGAATAAACTACTCAAATAAAAAACAAAACAAACAAACAAAGAAAACAAACAAACAAACAAACAAGCAAAAAAAAAAAAACATCAAAAGAGAATGATTAGGCCATTGCCCCCAGTGTGAGCTCATCAAATGGTCAAGAAAGTAAAATTGCTTTGAAACATTTTGGGACTAGTGCCTAAAAAAACCTTGGATTTATTATGAAATTCATGGAGTAAATGAATTTTGGTACTGTACAAAACTTAAATAGGTTGTCTCAGGGAAAAGACCAAAGGCAGGAAAAAGGATTGAGTAAGGTAGAACAGGAAGCAGCAACCACTGGCAAATAAAGGGAAAAAAAAAAAAAAAAAAAAAGATAAAAGGAATAGATCAACCATAAAACCATAAGCAGGGCCTGATAACCTGCTTGGCTTACTCTCTCTCTACCTCTCTTTGCCTTTCTGACAGAGCCCTGTGTCTGATTGACAGAATTTGCCCTGTCTTCTCATTGAATAGTATTTTTGACACTTTTCTGTGTGGTAGAGCCCCGTTTTGAGTGTATGTGTGTTTGTGTAACAGCTAGAAAACTTCAAGTTGGACTAGTCAGAGTAGGATATTTTATTACAATTACAAGCATCTGCAAGGCCTTAGATCAAGGGTCCATCTGCCCAGAAGGATACCAGGGTATGAGGAAACTGGAAGATACTGGAAGTGTCTGAGGAACA
The DNA here is from genome assembly GCF_963932015.1 of Anas acuta. Classification (NCBI taxonomy): domain Eukaryota; kingdom Metazoa; phylum Chordata; class Aves; order Anseriformes; family Anatidae; genus Anas; species Anas acuta. Next base: position 50,193,292 of record NC_088979.1, on the reverse strand, counting down.
CTTATAGCATAGACAGAAACTTGTATGTGAGTCACTGCTAGTGAACTTGACATAGTTAGAGATAGTGAGTGGATAAGGGTTATGTGGTCTTGACATAGACATTGGACAGATATCTGTGATATCAGATATTGTTTGTGCCATTATTTGAGGGATCTATGAATGCAGGTGTGTTTGTGAATCAAGAAAATGAGAGCAACTGATCAGTCTGACAGTGCCCAACATTGGCCCATGTTGTTCATGTTTACATGAGTGCTCTCTGTTTACATGGATGCATGTAAAGCTTTTGTACTCTGTGCTATTTGTGCAGCTTGCTATGATCTCTGTTCATGCATGCATGTGCGTTTATTAGGAATACATCCTCAGCCCCACCACCAGTTGCACCTTGGAGTACAGAACTGCAACCATCATTGATGGAAGGAACCTGCTGTGCCTTAGATTCCAGCCAATTAGACTCTAAATTCTGCTGTAGCGGAGTGGGAAACAGAAATCAATTGAGACCTGAAGTCCTTCAGATTCAGCTACCTTTAACTTTTTTGTTTGTTTTTTGTTTGTTTGGTCTTGGTCTGCTGTGAATTCTAACTTGTTATCTTGTAATTCAAGGTACTACAGATAGAGACCATTCTACTTAGAGTGATCTCCACAGTGTCCCAGGGTGAGATGCCCACAGACAGTAAAGGAAAAGCTACTGTCACTTCCCTATAAACTTGGTTTGTTATCCTTTGCTTTTTCTGAAAGATTCTTATGCATAATAGAGAAACTTTTGTAAGAAAAGATTGAGACAAAAATTCTAAATTCTTAAAATTTATTGTGAAAAAAAAAGAATCATTGAAATGTTCTTTTTTTTTTTCCTTCTTCTTTTTTTTTTTTTTTTCAGAATCTTTTTAGTAAACCACTTGTTATATGAATGACAGAATTAGACACGGCAGCTACCACAGTTTAAATGACAATAAGCAATTTGGTTGTTAGCTTGAACCCTTATTAGGTCAATTAAGACAAGTATGTAAGGGAATTACAATCTCCCTAGGAAGAGCCATGGTACCTAACTATTTTATTTTTGTCTTTTTTGATACCATATGTGTTAGTAGATGTGCTTTTACACTTGTTGTTGTTGTTGTATATTTATGCTGCCAGCCTTCACAAATATTTGTATTTACTATGTAATTCACTATAGTGCACTTTATATATGCAGGTGAGGATTTGCTTCCATACAATGACAGTTTGGTTTTACAATGAACTAGAATCTCCTGGGAGACAGAAGTCTGTACAAAAGTAAGGATGCAGATAAGGAAGTTTCAAATAGCTTCACATTTTGTGACTGAGGATAAAGTCGTGATATTTCAGTTCACAGCCAGATGAGGTTTTTAATCAATGCTTCCAACAGTGAAAAACTAAACAGACCAGATCTGTAGGTCACAGATTTCATGGATTAACAACACAGAAAGCATCACTTCATTTTACTTTGGTTTCTATTACGTATCTCCCTCCCTGGAAGTGTTTAATGCCAGGCTGGATGGGACTTTGAGCAACCTGATCCAGTGGAAGGTATTCCTGTCCCAGGGGGGTTGGAACTGATAATCTTCAGATCATCCCCTTCCAACCTACACCATTTTATGACCCTATGATTCTATAATTCTAACCTCAGAGGACTATAATTTATGTCCATGAAATTAATATTAACAATATCTTTAATGGCAAAAGATAAGAGAGAATACAGGGGCATAAACCAGTAGTTAAGTAGGAAGGGGAACATAGTGTTAATCCTTGTCTCTTTTTGGCTAAAAACTTAGCTAAAATGTATCATTTCTTGTTTGCTGCAAGAACAATGGCTTGTTATGTTTTACAAGTAGAACATACTAATTCCCATTTCCCATCTCATATTTCCTTCTGTGGGTTTCTTTTGAGATGTTAGCACCTATGGGCATCAACATGTGAATAAGATAAACAACAGTACCTAAGGGAGGTGCTGATAAAAAATATTACCTTTTTTTTTTTTTTTTTTTTTTTCAGTAAATCATCCTGCAACACAGAGATTAACTCTATATAATACTTCATGAATAAATATTGTTTCACAGAGTTGGATATCACAAAAATGTGAAAAACGTGTCATATCCATTTTCAGTTTGCAAACCAGAAATCAAGTAGCTGATTGTATGACCAATAATTATCCTCTTCGATATTATGATAATGGCAAATGTAATTTTCCTTTATCATTTTTATCTCCATTCTGATTTCTTAAGCTCACTCAGGTTAACAGATTTCTCATAAGCTTTTAAATGTTGATATCATGCGTATTCTACTGAACAACTCTTAGTTAAGGCAAAGCTAGATGAGAAAACTTTAAATCCTCTTTGTTGGACTGATATTTCAAAGACTTCTAAATTCTGAACCACTTTCTTCATTCAACAGTTTTAAAAGAAGGTAGGGTCTATTAGGGTCTTAAGAAGTGTCAGTCTTCCACGTTCTCCTTTCCATAGAAACCCAAAGGTAAGACAGTGTTTTTTTTTTTGTTTGTTTGTTTGTTTTGTTTTGTTTGTTTGTTTGTTTGTTTTCATCCTGGTCTGATATTAAGACACAGTTGCTGTAGGTGTTAAAGTCAAGGAAATACAACTGGGTTTGGTGATAAATCATGTGCTTGGATATCAGAGAGCAGAATATTCATCTTAGATCCTTAAAATTACTGTCTACATGATTTTACTGTCTACATGATTTTTTCTTTTCATTGTAGGAATTTGCACAACATAATGCACTTAAAAATAAGACTCTTCAGCAAGTTCAAGGTATGAAACAAATGTTCCACACAGTTCTGCTCCTTAGCTCTGTTGTAAGAGACTGGGAAGCACAGTGGGAAGCAGCTGCAAAACTGAATTAATTGAACCTTTTTCTGTAGAGAAGTATCTTCATATGATGGGCCCCTCTTTTCAAAAAAAAACAAAAACAAAACAAAACAAAAAAAAACATTGTTATAATATTAAAGGAATATTTATTATTATTATTATTATTCATTTATTTATAACACATATACACTGGCGATCACCAGTGGGGTCCCTCAAGGCTCCATTTTAGGGCCGGTACTTTTCAATATTTTTATAAACGATCTGCATGTAGGAATAGAAGGTATTTTGAGCAAGTTTGCTGATGACACCAAACTTGGAGGAGTTGTGGACTTGAATGAGGGTGGAAAGGCCTTGCAGAGCGATCTGGATAGGTTGGAGAGCTGGGCGATCACCAACCGCATGAAGTTCAATAAGAGCAACTGCCGGGTCCTGCACCTGGGACGGGGAAACCCTGGCTGCACGTACAGACTGGGCGATGAGACGCTGGAGAGCAGCCTAGAAGAGAGGGATCTGGGGGTCGTGGTAGACAGCAAGTTGAATATGAGCCAGCAGTGTGCCCTGGCAGCCAGGAGGGCCAACCGTGTCCTGGGGTGCGTCAAGCACGGCATCGCTAGTAGGTCAAGGGAGGTGATTGTCCCGCTCTACTCTGCGCTGGTGCGGCCTCACCTCGAGTACTGTGTGCAGTTCTGGGCACCACAGTATAAAAAGGACATGAAACTGTTGGAGAGTGTCCAGAGGAGGGCTATGAAGATGGTGAAAGGCCTGGAGGGGAAGACGTACAAGGAACGGCTGAGGGCACTGGGCCTGTTCAGCCTGGAGAAGAGGAGGCTGAGGGGAGACCTCATCGCAGTCTACAACTTCCTCGTAAGGGGGTGTCGAGAGGCAGGAGACCTTTTCTCCATTAACACCAGCGACAGGACCCGCGGGAACGGGGTTAAGCTGAGGCAGGGTAAATTTAGGCTTGACATCAGGAGGGGGTTCTTCACAGAGAGGGTGGTTGCACACTGGAACAGGCTCCCCAGGGAAGTGGTCACTGCATCGAGCCTGTCTGAATTTAAGAAGAGATTGGACTGTGCACTTAGTCACATGGTCTGAACTTTTGGGTAGACCTGTGCGGTGTCAAGAGTTGGACTTGATGATCCTTAAGGGTCCCTTCCAACTCAGGATACTCTATGATTCTATATAATGAATGCAGTGACATTAGGATGAACAGTATTATGGAAGGGGTGTTCAGTCTGTTCAGTCAGCAAGAAAAACTGAATTACTGAGTGAATCACAAAATCCTTAAAAACAGAAGCAAACCTTTCCCTGAAAGAGTTGTTTAAAATGTATATGGAAAACTACAATTATGTCTGAGTCAGAAAATTAAATGGAACTTCTTAGAACTGGTTAGGTGCAACTACAGTTCAATAGTCACCTGTCCCAGTTTCAGCTAGGATAGAGTTAATTTTCCTCATAGTAGCTGGTATGGTGCTCTGTTTGGCATTTGGGATGAAAATAATGTTTATAATATATTGATGTTTTAATTGTTGCAGAGCAGTGTTTACTGAAACACTGCAGAGCAGTGTTAGCTGAAAAGTCAAGGACCTTTCAGCTTCTTATACTGCCCTGCCAGCAAGGAGGATAGGGACTGGGAGGGGACAGTGAAGCAACTGAGAAAAGGAAAGCTGACCAAACTGGTCTTAGGGATATTCTATATCATATGATGTCTTGTTGAAAAATTATTATGGTGGCTGGCTGGGACTGGGGGGAGAGCTCTGCTTGGGGATCTGCTTGGGCTGGGCATCTGTCAGCGGGTGGTGAGCAATTTTATTGTGCATAACTTGCTTTGTACAAATTATTATTATCATTATTGCTATTATTACTGCTCTTTATTTTCTGTCTTATTAAACTGTCTTCATCATCTTCAACCCACAAGCTCTTACTTTTTCTTTTTTTTTTTTTTTTTCCAATTCTCTCCCTAGCCCATCATGGGGGATGTAAGCTAACAACTATGTGGTGCTTAGCTGCCTGCCACAACACCAACTCTTCTCTAAATGACTAGATTGCTTTGTTTTGAGAGGGGAAAAAAGGTGTTGCTCATGATAAGAAAATGTATGTTCACAAGTCTAAAAGAATGGTTAAAAAAACAGTATATTTTTGATATTTCTGAGAACGTTTCAACTGTTTAACCAAGCAACTATGTTTCAAATTGACTAAATCAGGATATCTGTAATTTCATAATATGTATTTAGGTGTTTCTCAGCAATACAAATTGAATGGTTTCTTCTTGCAAGTTTTTCTTTGTTTTCATTGATGTCTTTTCCTCAGAAATAATGTACACTTTTACTGTCCAGACAACTGGAAAAAAACTCGTTTTCAGTCTCTGATTCTCATGGGGAACTTCACCCTCACCTCTTCACTGCAGGAAGGGCGATGCGACAAGGTACATGAAATCCAGGGGTGTTCTGGAGTGCATTGATGACAAATTCCAGACACAGATGATAGAGGAGCCAACAAGGACAGGTGCTCAGACTTACAATTAAGGAAGAACTTGTGGGGTATGTGAAGATTCTTGACAGCAGTGACCATGAAGCAGGTGATGGAATTCAGGATCATCAGGATTACAACCCTGGATGTAAGAGAACAGACTTTGTCCTATTTATTTTTATAGTCAGCACATATTTATGAAAAAAAAAAAAATCTTGCTTGATATGTCTCTCGTAGCCTTATCTAATGAAATGATTAGCTCAGTAGATGAGGGGAGAGCAGTGATGTTACTTATTTCAAGTTTAGTAAGTCTTTTGACGCGGTCTTGCACAAAATTCTCACTGTGAAGTTCCCGCTGACTGGAAGAGAGGAAACATAACCCACATTTTTAAAAAGGAAAAAAAGGAAGACCCTGGGAACTACAGGACAGTCAGTCTCACCTCTGTGCCTGGCAAGATCATGGAGCAAGGTCTGGAAAACTGTGATAAAGCATAAGGAAATTAAGAGGTGATTTTATGAGAGCCACCATGGCTTCACTAAGGGCAGACTGTGCCTGAAAAGTCTGGTGGCTATCTATGATACAGTTATAGTACTGGTGGATGGGGGAAGAGCAACTGACATCATCTACTGGGACTTGTGCAAAGTGTTTGACATGATATCCTTGTCTCTAAATTAGAGAGGCATGGATTTGACCATAGAAAATTTGACCAGGGAAATAAAAAGTCCTGCACATAGGAAAGAATAATGTCACGCAACAACATCTGCTGGGGGACCCACCAGTTTATTCTTCCCCTCTACTTGCCATTAGTGGGACCATTTATTATTATATTTTCGAGTACTCAAATTCATGGCTCACAAATACAAGGGACAGGGATATACTTGAGCAAATCTGGAGAAATGCTTCAGAGACTGAAGCATTTGACACATGCTGAAGCTGAGAGAGCTGAAATTGTTTAGTCTCATGAACAGAAGGCTCTGAGGAATCTTATCAAAATCGCTCAATATTTGATTGGGATGATTAAAGAAGATGGAACCAGATTCTTATTAATAGTGCCTTGGGAATTGAAAAGATGGGATGGTCATAAACTAAAATACAGGAATTTCCACTTAAAAATAGGAAACAATATCCCAAGGGTGACTGCATCCTTGGAGATTTTCAAAATTGATTGAGTGAGGTCCTGAGCACTCTTCTGAAATTATCTCCTGAAAGTATTATTAAAAATCTCTTGAAACTATAGTGCATTTCAGGATCTTAGAATGGCACTTAGTAATTTCCCTGTGACCAAAGCACAGAATCCAAGCTCTCTTCATTGCCCATTATTTTTAAAATCATTTTAAATCATATTTTAAAATTATGTAGAATTCTTTGTTGTACATAGTTATTAGTCTGTTGAACACATAATGTATGCATATTAGAGGCGATATGTATCTCCTAACACACCTTCTAACACAATCTTCAGATAGCTTATTTGGCTGATCTGAAAACAATAACTGTTTTTTATTAAATTTAATTCCTAGAATGAAAGATTAAAGTAATGTCATATATTTGAATGTATGTCACTCAAAGATAAAAATAACAAAAAATGATAAAAATAATAAGACATAATAATAAGATTTAATTAATTTAAATAAGCATTTGAATTAAAATGTTGTGGTTTTCTTTGGTAAATAAGTAAATATTTACAGCTTCCTTATTTATAGATAATAAAGTGAATAAACTACAATTCTGCATAAGAATTCAATTTTTTACTTAAAAAAACATTTTTTCATTAAAATAGTCTTCTTCATAGTATTGTAAATAAATAGGTATAAATCCATACAGATACTATTGCATGAAAGCAAGACTAATCTAATTTAACATATATATTTTAATCTGTTCCAGGATTATTCAGTGTTGTTAATGAAGGCTGTTGAACATTTCTTGTGCAATATAAATATGTCAGAGGCAGGGATAAAAAATACAAATGTTTTGTTAATTGTACAAGGGAAGGAAAACAAATTCTGAAAACATTGATTAGTGTTTGCATATGACTTGTATATTTGAGGGGAAATGCTGAATAGTGTAAAGCTATTTTTTTATTGGGTTTTAATATATTTTAAATTTTTAATGCAAATACAACATTTTTATGTGCAGTATTTTATAGGTATGTGACTTAGTACTATGTTAAACCACATAACAATGTATCAGAAAAACCTGTACCAAAATTATTTTTTGTCTATATGTTTCAGAGAAGGAAATTTTTATCTTCAATTTGTGCAGCTTATTGTATTGTCAGTCAAGAATTTTTTATTTTTTTTTCCTTGAACTGTCTGATTGTTTCTTACTAGGCTTATTACTTTCACATGCTTCCAAAAATTCTTCCTATATTTAATGAGTTTCCTGTTTCTTTCTCTGTGGCTATACAAATGTTTGACTAAGAGAATTGCTCTAGGGAATTAAAAAAAAAAAAAAAAAAAAAAAAAAAAGAGAGAGAGAGAAAAGTCCATAGTCCATGGCAAAGACTGCTCCTTAGGATCCTCAAAGGATCAGCTCTGCTACAAGATTATTTATCTAAAACAGGCATGAATAGCAGCAGTTTAGTAACTTGTCAGACAAATTAATATGAAATATTTTATTTACAAACTCATGTTTTCCACTGAATACTTGAATTTCAGTGCTTATGTCAAAGCAATAAAAATATCTCCTCTAAATATTTTTAAGTAAATATTTTTATTTTTAATCTGCTCAATGCCTGGTCAAAAACTTTAAAGACTGAAAATAATTTAAAAGAAAGAGAGCCTCTATGTCATGTCTTTGTGGCAGTGACAAATTTTTAGAGTTGTCAAGGAAACAATCAGGAGAAAAAGCAGTCATGGATGTTCTCGCTGGGGGATCACAATTGATGGAGCTTCTGGTGGTGCTGGGCTGTACAGTAGCTCAGCTATTATTTAGTGGCATGCAAGAAAGGAGATGAAAAAATGAAAAGATTCCTGGCCTCATTAATCCAGTCTGATTTGTAGCCAGTGTTTGTTGCAGAGAGGAGCTCTTTGTCAAGCCATCTTTTGATGTTCTTGATTTTGTTTTTTGCTATTGTTGCTGTTTGTTTTCAATGTAACTAGATCTCAAAGTCAAACAGCATGTGGATTCCTGTTTTTAGCTATGGACAAGAAGGACAATGCAAAAAGCCATTTGTTCTTTCTTCAGCATTTTTCTATGGATTGCAATTCCAGAATCTTTAAACCAAACTCCACTGAAAGCTTTTAGCATATTTCTTACTATGTATACATATTTATGTATACATATACATATTTATGTATATTTATAATTACATAAACTGTTTAGTCCTTCATCTCAAAAATCATTAATCCTGATGAAATCTGAATAATTAGGTCTTTGGAGAACACCTTTATGAGTATTAGCAGAGTAGACAGTTGTTGATAAAAAAACAGTAGTGATGTTTGTATTATTTTATTTTATTTTATTTTATTTTATTTTATTTTATTTTATTTTATTTTATTTTATTTTATTTTTATTTTATTTTATTTTATTTTATTTTATTTTATTTTATTTTATTTTAAATTTTATCTTCCCTTCCCTTCATTTATTTATTTTTTATTTCCAGAACTCAAGAGAAAACAATGTTAAAACTGTTATTAAATAACACCTGAAAACTTCTGAAATAAATAAACGTGAATTTGTCTAACTAAACTACAGATATAAATAATGAAAGATTGAAAAAAAACAGAGATAGTTCAGGAAAAGAACAGAAAGAGAGAGCAAGAAAGACATGTGCAGTTACCTTCATGTATTTCCATGTGTTTATGCTGGTTACTTACATAGGTTAGAAAACCTCATAAGTCAATCACATTCTTTTGTTTGTGGCCATTCATTTCATTATTCAATTGGTGGACTGTTATGGAGATCCTAAGAGCTGATGTGTAACAAGGTTTTGGAAAACAACTGCAATTGCAGAAGAGTGATAGCAGTTTAATGTAGCGATGTATTGTGTAATGTCATTACTTTGTTTTGTTGTTGTTGTTTTTATTATTTTGTTGTTTGTTTTTTTTAACCAATATTAGTTATTTTATATAAGATTAGTTATTTATATAATTAATTTATATAATTAATTTAAGGCTTTTTTTTTGTTAAGATGTTTATGTTGGAAGGAAATAACATAATGTGAAATGTATGGCTTCTCCATGAACCTCTAATTTAAAGATCTTCTGTAAGAACAAATATTCAGATTTCAATGCTCACTTCAAAGTTTAACAACTTTGTTAAACTTTGTTAAAATGTCCCAGTAAATATTTTTACATAAATATTTTGACTTTAAAACAAAGTTCTTATTTGTTTAAAACAAACAAACAAACAAACAAAAAATCACAACCAATCTGTAGTGTAGAAGAAACCGTTACTTTAGGGCAGTTGTATACACAATTAGTTAGCTTATCCCCACTTTTGGTTCTGTTTGTTCTGGCCTCTTCAGCTGGTCCTGCTAATTTCTATAATAATCAATAACAAAAATGTAACTTCTGAGTTCCAGAGAAGTAAGTAAAATTTTTATCATTACTGCTGCGGAATAGTAAAAAATAAAAGATGTATATATGTAGGCGCTACAACCTTGGTATATGTCTTTTCTTTTGTTGTTGTTTTTTTTTTGTTGTTGTTGTTTTTTTGTTTTTTAAAAATTCTATTCAGGTACTAAAATACTGTTTTCCCGATTACAAACATTTAAAACAAACAAACAAACAAACAAACAAAAAACAACACTGAAGTTGCTAAGAACATCTGTTGATCATTTGATCCTCCCTGCTCAAAGCAGAATAATCTACATTGGGTTGCTTATGTGCAGTCCAGTTTTGAGTATCTCCAAGGACAGAGATTCCAGAATGTTCCCATTCTGGAACATAATCTGAACATTCTGTTCATAATCTGTTTCAGTGTTTGACCACCCCCTTGGTTAAAAAAAAAAAAATAATTAATAATAATAATAATTAATAATTATTATTATTAATAATAATAATAATAATAATAATAATAATAATAATAATAATAATAATAATAATAATAATAATAATAATAATAATAAGTTACTTATGTTGACCAACAATATTTTAACATTAATTTTAGGGAGTTTTTAATTTTAATTTTATTTTACTGCAGTGAGTTTTTTGCTCTGGACTTGGGACATGTCTTTTTGTTTTAAATTACTTGTAGTAAATTAGAAAAGTGGAATAAGTTATGCTGTCTATTCAGTTACCCTTCTTTCCATATGATATATCTATCTTATCTAAGATTCTCTGAGATCCAACTAATATTAAATAAATAAATAAATCTATTTTCAAGTGAAAGCCTTCACTGAGTCAGGGTTATATTTGTTTGAAAGCTTTCGGGAATCAAAACCATAACATGTTAAAATATTTAGTGACCTTTTTCATTGTCCTTCAGTGAAGTTTTCAATGAGAATCTTAAGTCTCAGTCTTAAAACACAGAGTACAAATGACTACTTGAACTACAGCAGTAGCTGCAGTAATATGAAGCTCTATCATGTTGCTACAGTTTTTAAAGATCAGGCACAACAGGGGAACACAAAACTAACTGTTTATGCATTGTACATGTATATACAGTGTGGAATAAATGGCTAAGTCCCAAATAGGGTTACAATCGAGGTTTACAATTTATTAAACGAATAGAGGTAAGCAAACAGCGCTGGGTGCACCGGTAGTCTCTGCTCCACCAAGACGCACACCAGTTACATCAAGCAGCTGATTTTTATGTTCCTAGGCTAATACATTACTATTACTATAATTACTACTTCTAAAAAAAAAAAAAAAAACAACAAAAAAAACAGGGTTATTATGGTAGTTGGGTGATGGTTGGACCAGATGATCTTGAAGGTCTTTTCCAACCTTAATTATTCTATGATTGTTTGCACAACCAACATAATTGAAAGCTAATCGAAAGTTTCCGGAATCCAAACCCTCCTACTGGAGCATGCGTATCAGTCTCTGGTGGACCCTCTGGGGGTCTCTCATGCTGAAGACTCATAGTCTTCCTCCCTCTTGTCCCTCCTTTCTCCAACTTGGCTCTATATCAGAGACTTGTGCAGCGTCCCCTGCAAGCTTTGTCTTTTATTCGTTCTTCAGCTTTCCCCGTCTCCTTAATCTCCTGGCCAGATATCAGAGACTTGCAGTGTCCCACACAATTGTCATAATAGTTAGCAGTTATTCTGAACCCCCCCAGATATCAGAGACTTCAAGGAAAAGCCTACAAATACATTTCCCTTCAAGCTCTCTATTGACACGAATTGCTAAAATATTCCTTTGCAAGGTACAAGAACTATATACATTAACCACTCTGTTTTTCTTAGACTTGTGGTTATATAAGGGTATGTAAGACAGAAGGTCACATTTATTACACCATGCAGCCATTGTTCCATATTGACACAAATCAGATGAACGCATTTCACACGGTGAAAGTTATAAAAAAGAAAAGAAAAAAAAAGATAAAAAAAGAAGAAATGAAGTTCACACTGTTAAACAAGCATGCTTCTAAAACACTGATACAAATAACATCAAATCTATATCCTGTCATACTGAGAATATAACCTTATTCCATCAGGCCTTGTAGCATTGGATGAGTAATGGAAAGGCTTTTACTCAACTCAGAGTGCACTTGAATAAATCGGAGGTCACTCAGGATGTGTTCCTCACCAGTCTGTGGTTTCTCTTAATGTTACTTCCCCAGTGTAGTTGCTGGCTAGTGGATTACACAACTTTTACAATGTAAGCTTCATAAAACATATCAACTCACTAAGTACATTTTGTTTCTTCTGAAGTTATCAAATATTAAATAAATGGCTTTTTTTTGTTTATTTGTTTTTCTTCTCTTGATGTTTAAAGCAAGATTTTTTCTGTTGCCTAAACAGGTAAAAATTATTTTATGTACAAGATCATTTCAATGATATATGAGATGCCCTGCAAGCATGCTTGGTGACCCTGTTGGTGAGGATGCATTTTAGGTGATGTGATTCAAGTCTTAAGAGTTTGTTTTCCTCCTAAGAGAAGATGGTCTTCTACAGCTGAATGCTAATCAAGTATTTATTCTAGTATTGGAGTCCTCTCAAAAAGACACATAAACTATTTTCAGTCTTAGAAAATAAGAATAATAAATAAAATTATTTTTATAGTAATGAGAGAAGCTCTCATTGTGAAAACATTTGTCCTCCTGAACAATGGCTACGTGCGTTGAGGCCCTGCTTCAACGACATGTTCAAGAATCACTCGTTGGTGGGAAGTAGAGAGAAATTTCTTTATTTTGCACTTCCATGCAGCCTTCTCTTTTAAATTATCCTTATCTCAACCTGTGAGTTGTTTCTTTCCTTTTCTTCTTCCCCTCCTCTTCTGAGAGAGAGTGAGAGAGCAGTTGTGGTGGAGTTCAGCTGCCTAGCAAGGCAAAACCACCACGCACAGAATAAAACGGTACTTTCAAAGGAATGACATTGGTCTTATTTTTCCTGCAGTCTGTTAAACTGGAGTTAATTTGTTTCATCCAAAATGTAGTGCTTATATAGGACCTTTGAGCTAAGAGTGTAGTGGCCATAAACTCACTATGGAGTAAATGGAAAGAGATAATTACTAATTTTCTGAATGTACCTGTACAGCTGCCCATCTCTCAGCAGAAACTAGATTCCCAATGTAAGCAACTCATTTATGATCTGAACATTAGGTGATAATAATAATAAAAATAATTATATTAAATAATAACGATAATTTATAATATATATATAAAAAACAAACAAACAAAAAAACAAAAAAAAAACAGGACAATCTGTTCTGGTTTCAGTTTAGATAAAGTTAATTTTCTTCCTATAGCTGGTATGGTGCTGCATTTCTTTTTTTGTTTGTTTGTTTGTTTGTTTTTAATATAATAATATTCGTAACACACTTTTAGCTTTTAGGTTTAGCTTTTAGTTTTTAGGTTTTATTTTTTGCTGAACAGTGCTTACAGTGAGCACAGTGAGGACTTTTCAGCTTCTCATACTACCCTACTCACGAGGAGGCTGGGGATGCAGAAACTGAAAGGGGACAGAACAAATCAGATGACCCAAAGTGTCCAACGCAATATTCCATACCATGTGACATCATGCTGAGCAATAAAACTGGGGGGAGTTGGCCAGGGGGGTGCCATTGCTTAGGGAGTGTTTGGGCATCAGTTGGCTGGTGGTGAGCAACTGCACCTGCACATTGCTTTGCTTATTGCTGTTGTTACTGTATATTTGGTTTAGTTTTTGTTTGATTAGTTTCTTTCTCATTAAACTGTCCTTATCTCAACCCATAAGTTCTTACACTCTTTAATCCCTACATCTACCCATCCTACTTGGAGTGGAGTGAGTGAACAGTTTTGTAGTTTTTAGCTCTGCTGTGTTAAACCACAACACAATGTTAACAAAATTTTAACAAGAATTCACTAGCAATGTAAAGATGAATTTCAACATAAAACATGGTAGCTGATGATAAGACGTGGTAGCTGATGATAGCAATATATTTTCAATATAATATGTATAAGATAAATCCAAAACCATCTTCTTTAATTTTAATAATAAACTTCCAATAATAAAAAAACTTAGAGGAAGAAGTACTCTTCTTCCTCTTAGCTTAGTGATATGGTTTAGTGGAGGACTTGTTAGTGTTAGGTCAGAGGTTGGACTCGATGATCTTGAGGTCTCTTCCAACCTAGACAATTATGTGATTCTGTGATTCTGTGCACAGTAGAAAATAAATACCAGGTATTCCTGCAGTTTTACTGCTCCAAAGACATGTATTTTGTTGGTTTTAATGAAAAGGGTGACTTATAAATTGTTCCTTTTATAAAAACTTTTAGCTAATATATGGTAACAACTTTTGTTATGTTGATAGAATTGGAAAAAGACCAAAAAGTAAAATGAAAAAATCATATTTTCCAATGCAAGAGACATTGTTAAAGACTATATGGTTTGTGGGTACTTTATTATGTACATCTGCAGAAAATAAAACAGAATAATGATAAAGTTTGGAATGTGTTACATGGGAATGAATTTTCATTTGAAAGTATTTAACAAGTAGTTTAGCAATGGAGATATATGTGCTATAGAGATACAGGTTGTCACAAAAGGAGAACTGAGAGGAGCACACAGCATATGCTTCTTTCCATTCATTTTCCAGTAGATTAATTCCCTGCAACAATATACATTACAGCTGTATCTATTTTTATAAGGAAAAAGGACTGCAATTGAATCAGATACTTACACTGCTAATTACTTGTTTCAGGACCTTACCTGAACTAACAATTTATTTGAATATTTTCTGTAGCATTCATATGGGATGGATTTTTACCTCATATTTTTGAAATTATTTATATTCTTCATATAGCTAATCAGTGGGCACTATTCAGTATTGTCTACATAATGATTTTTCTAAGGAATTGTCTAATAGTCTGTTACTGTTAGAACCATTAGATTTCAAAAAATAAAAAATAAAAAATGCTGCAGTATGAGATCATAATATACCTTAAAAATGCTCCCTCTGGGCATTTATAGCAGGTCAAGCTTACGCTGAATTCTATTATGGTATGAGATCATTCCACAGAGTTTACGCTGAAGAAAATGGTCATGGCAACTATGTGTTCATGATAACAATATTAGTAAATGTCATCAACTCGAGTTACTCTTTGAATTGTAGCAAAATACTCTGATATGATTCAGAAAATAAATAAATAAATAAATAAAAGCCTACTATGAGAATAAAAAGCCTATTTTTGCTAAATGAATAGGATCAGACAGTTTAATGGTCTTGAACTAACTTTTTAAGGCAATGAATTGGATTGTTCAAATAGAAAATTAGTTTGCATAAATTAATTCTAAGTAACTTTTTTTTCCCTTCCCTTCCCTTCCCTTCCCTTCCCCTTCCCTTCCCTTCCCTTCCCTCTCCCTTCCCTTCCCTTCCCTTCCCTTCCCTTCCCTTCCCTTCCCTTCCCTTCCCTTCCCTTCCCTTCCCTTCCCTTCCCTTCCCTTCCCTTCCCTTCCCTTCCTCCTTCCCTTCCCTTCCCTTCCCTTCCCTTCCCTTCCTTCCCTTCCCTTCCCTTCCCTTCCCTTCCCTTCCCTTCCCTTCCCTCCCCTCCCCTCCCCCTCCCCTCCCCTCCCCCCCCTCCCCCCCCCCCTCCCCC